>NW_022681104.1:0-37271 GCF_009764315.1 Trachypithecus francoisi | reverse complement strand
AATCTTGGCTGAACTGTGGCTATATTGTCTGGTGTCCCTTTGAAGGAGAAGCCTCTTGTGTGATTCTAAGTGACCTCTGGAGACAGAAACTGTCTCATAATTGCAGGGACGACTTGAGAAGGCATCCTGAGCCTATGCGGAGATGCAGAAGCACTTCTGTGATCTAAGCAACCTATGTGAAGGCCTGAAAGCCAAAGCAAAGCTGTCCAACAAAAAGTTTTCCTAGTCACACTGGAGGTCCATCAGTCACTCCTCCTGGTCTGGAAATGCCAGAAATGTCCTCCATGGTCCTTGGGAGAGTCAAGATCTTTTCAAAATCACCTCTGGAGCCACAGAACCACTCCATCCTACCTGAAATTGCAGAATGACTCTTCTTTTGACCAGAGTCTCAAAAAAAAAATTCATTGATAGTTTTGATTCCTGGGAGCCACCACTGATTGCAAAAGATGTGCCAGAGACTAGACCTTTTCTGTCTCCTCACTTGTCGGGGAAGACTGAAGGTTTTCTGAAACACAGAAATGGGAATCTGATCCTCTGAGCAGCCTCAGGATTTTCTAAGTCTTCCAAGCAGAGTGGAGGTTCTGGTGAGGACCCATTGCACCCCCTGATGGTCTGGAATCACATAGGATGATATGTTTAAACAACTCTACGTGGAAATATATTTTCTGACATATTCCAAGGAGGGGGGACACAACTGGACCAGATGTTAAAAGGGCAGCTGAGCATTAAGTGCCTATGTAGTGTTTGCAGCTTAATGTCCCATGCAGAAGGGGAATCTGGGCTCTTGTGTTAGAATTCAGTGTAATTCTGGGGTCCTGCTTTCCTTCCAGGAAATCCCACTTCCAACTGGATGTCTGGATGAACTACTGAAAGCCACTGAGTGTCCTGCAGCAGGTGAACTGTGGTCAGAGCCCAAGGATGAAGGGGGCTGCCTCTGTCTGTGACTGTGAAGAGTTAGTCTGAGGTGTAGCAGACCCAGACCCAAGAAGGATGGGAAAAATGAGGTAGGGAGTGAGGGGACCTCAGGAGAAGACTGAGGTCTGCAGAATCCCAGGGTCAAGGAGACAGTGTGGTGTCCTGGTGGTGTCCTTGATGTTCCAAGAGGGGCGATAATCCATCTCCTGAGTAAAAGCTTCATATGGGGTGAGGAGGGGAGAAGTGAACAGAGAGGAAACAGGGAAAGCCAAGACAGCGACCAGCCTTAGAGCAATTTTAACCAGAAATGGACACAGACCCTGGACCCCATCGCGGGGTTGCAGGCCAAGGACCGTCTCCAGGCAATGCATAGCTCCCTTGTCAGGTTAGCGGGAGTAGGGATTGTGACGTCTGCAGGAGTGTGGAACGCTGGGCGACGGGAGCAGCTTACTGGGCTGGACCAGAAATACTGAACTTCTTTTCCATCCGTGAAATCCACTTCTGGGTCAGAAAAAACTGCAAGTTCTGGAGGGGCCTAGAAGGAGGTCAGGGCCTGAGCCTTCCTGGTTGGCCCCCTACCCCCCGTGTTTCTGGGTCTGTCCTCACTTCCACTCAGAGGATCTTGAGTAACCTCTTTTGAGTCCCCACAATTGTGTTGTGTGCAGTGGGGCCAGGCTGCTTCATCCACTGCACGTTAAATGTTTTCAATACTTTCCGGCCAAAGCTTAGCGTTGTCAGACCACTGACTTTGAATGTTGACCTGGTTCCTTTTGAACAGAGTAAAATCTATTGAAGTTTAAGGTCACCTCTTTTCATGGATGGTGAAGAGGCAGGCTATTCAGGCACAACTGCCCTCAGGTCTGGAGGGCGGCAGAGGTCACTGTGGGTGGTGGGTGAATCTGGAACCTCTGTGGCTCTAGACTTTCAAATATTTCATTTTTTCTTTTGTAGTTTTTGTTTGGTGCTTGCTTTTTTTTTTTTTTTTTTTTTACAATGGGAACTGAAATGTAAGATGCCAAACTAGCCTGTGGGGAACATGGATTTTCACAACAGTAACCACAGCGTGTAGTTTCCATTTCTATTCCCTGTTCATGTGGGAGGCAGAAAAGGAAATCAGGTGCTCAGTTCCAGGGACATCACAGGACTAGGACATGTACAGTGAGGGTGGAAGGCAGAGGCATTGTTTTAGGAGAATAAAATTACTGCATGCACACACATATGTATGTATATGGATGTATGTACACAAACATGCATATTTATAGATTCCGTTCTCCCTCTATATAATTTTCTTTATTTCACACTTGATATGATTTTTAAAATTATACTTTATGTTCTAGGGTACATGTGCACAACGTGTAGGTTTGTTACATATGTATACATGTGCCATGTTGGTGTGCTGTACCCATTAACTCATGATTTACATTAGGTATATCTCCTAGTGCTGTCCCTCCCCCCACCGCACATCAGGCCCCAGTGTGTGATGTTGCTCTTACTGTGTCCAAGTGATCTCATTGTTCATTTCCCACCTATGAGGGAGAACATGCGGTGTTTGGTTTTCTGTTCTTGTGATAGTTTGCTGAGAATGATGGTTTCCAGCTGCATCCATGTCCCTACAAAGGACGCGAACTCATCCTTTTTTATGGCTGCATAGTATTCCATGGTGTATATGTGCCACATTTTCTTAATTTAGTCTGTCATTGATGGACATTTGGGTTGGTTCCAAGTCTTTGCTATTGTGAATAGTGCTACAGTAAACATACATGTGCATGGGTCTTTATAGCAGCATGATTTATAATCCTTTGGGGATATACCCAGTAATAGGATGGCTGGGTCAAGTGATATTTCTAGGTCTACATCCTTGAGGAATCGCCACACTGTCTTCCACAGTGGTTGAACTAGTTTACAATCCCTCTAACAGTGTAAAAGTGTTCCTATTTCTCCACATCCTCTCCAGAACCTGTTGTTTCCTGACTTTTTAATGACTACCATTCTAACTGGTGTGAGATGGTATCTTATTGTGGTTTTCATTTGCGTTTCTCTGATGGCCAGTGATGATGAGTATTTTTTCATGTGTCTGTTGGTTGCACAAATGTCTTCTTTTGAGAAGTGTCTGTTCTCATTCTTTGCCCACTTTTTGATGGGGCTGTTTGTTTTTTTCTTGTAATTTGTTTGTTTGAGTTCTTTGTAGGTTCTGGATATTATCCCTTTGTCAGATGAGTAGATTGTCAAAATTTTCTCCCATTCTGTAGGTTGCCTGTTCACTCTGATGGTAGTTTCTTTTGCTGTGCAGAAGCTCTTTAGTTTAATTACATCCTATTTATCAATTTTGACTTTTGTTGCCATTGCTTTTGGTGTTTTAGACATGAAGTCCTTGCCGATGCCTATGTCCTGAGTGGTATCGCCTAGGTTTTCTCCTAGGGATTTTATGGTTTTAGGTCTAAGATTTAAGTCTCTAATCCATCTTGAATTAATTTTTGTGTAAGGAGTAAGGAAGGGATCCAGTTTCAGCTTTATATTTATGGCTAGCCAGTTTTCCCAGCAGCATTTATGAAATAGGGAGTGTTTTCCCCATTTCTTGTTTTTGTCAGGTTTGTCAAAGATCAGATGGTTGTAGATGTGTGGTATTATTTCTGAGGGCTCTGTTCTGTTCCATTGGTCTAGAGTTCTGTTTTCATGCCAGTACCATGCTGTTTTGGTTACTGTAGCTTTGCAGTATAGTTTGAAGTCAGGTAGTGTGATGCCTCCAGCTTTGTTCTTTTGACTCAGGATTGTCTTGGCAATGCGGGCTCTTTTTTGGTTCCATATGAAGTTTAAAGGAGTTTTTTTCCAATTCTGTGAAGAAAGTCATTGGTAGTTTAGTGGGGATGACATTGAATCTATAAAGGACCTTGAGCAGTATGGCCATTTTCACGATATTGATTCTTCCTGTTCATGAGCATGGAATGTTCTTCCATTTGTTCATGTCCTCCTTTATTTCATTGAGCAGCGGTTTGTAGTTCTCTTTGAAGAGGTCCTTCACATCTGTTGTAAGTTGGATTCCTAGGTATTTTATTCTCTTTGAAGCAATTGTGAATGGGAGTTCATTCATGATTTGGCTCTCTGTTTGTCTGTTATTGGTGTGTAGGAATGCTTGTGATTTTTGCACATTAATTTTGTATCCTGAGACTTTGCTAAAGTTGCTTATCAGTTGGAGGAGATTTTGTGCTCAGATGATGGGGTTTTCTAAATAGACAGTCATGTCATCTACAAACAGGGACAATTTGACTTCCTCTTTTCCTAATCGAATACCCTTTATTTCTTTGTCTTGCCTGATTGCCATGGCCAGAACTTCCAACACTATGTTGAATAGGAGTGATGAGAGAGGGCATCCCTGTCTTGTGCCAGTTTTTAAGTGGAATGCCTCCAGTTTTTGCCCATTCAGTATGATACTGGCTGTGGGTTTGTCATAAATAGCTCTTATTATTTTGAGATGCGTTCCATGAATACTGAATTTATTGAGAGTTTTTAGTAGGAAGGGTTGTTGAATTTTGTCAAAGGCCTTTTCTGCGTCTATTGAGATAATCATGTGGTTTTTGTCTTTGGTTCTGTTTATATGCTGGATTATGTTTATTGATTTGCATATGTTGAAACAGCCTTGCATCCCAGGGATGAAGCCCACTTGATCATGGTGAGTAAGATTTTCGATGTGCTGCTGAATCGGTTTGCCAGGATTTTATTGAGGATTTTTGCATGGATGTTCATCAGGGATATTGGTCTAAAATTCTCTTGTTTTGGTGTGTCTCTGTCAGGCTTTGGTATCAGGATGATGTTGGCCTCATAAAATGAGTTAGGGAGGATTCCCTCTTTTTCTATTGATTGGAATAGTTTCAGAAGGAATGGTACCAGCTCCTCCTTGTACCTCTGGTAGAATTCAGATGTGAATCTGTCTGGTCCTGGACTTTTTTTAGTTAGTAGGCTATTAATTATTGCTTAAATTTCAGAGCCTGCTATTGGTCTCTTCAGGGATTCAACTTCTTCCTGGTTTAGTCTTGGGAGAGTGTATGTGTCCAGGAATTTGTCCATTTCTTCTAAGTTTTCTAGTTTATTTGCATAGAGGTGTTTATAGTGTTTTCTGATGGTAGTTTGTATTTCTGTCGGGTCGGTGGTGATATCCCCTTTATCATTTTTTATTGCATCTATTTGATTCTTCTCTCTTTTCTTCTTTATTAGTCTTGCTAGTGGTCCATTAATTTTGTTGATCTTTTCAAAAAAACCGGCTTCTGGATTCTTGATTTTTTGAAGGGTTTTTTGTGTCTCTCCTTCAGTTCTGCTCTGATCTTAGTTATTTCTTGCCTTCTGTTGGCTTTTGAATGTGTTTGCTCTTGCCTCTCTAGTTCTTTTAATTGTGATGTTAGGGTGTCAATTTTAGATCTTTCCTGCTTTCTCTTGTGAGAATATAGTGCTATAAATTTCCCTCTACACACTGCTTTAAATGTGTCCCAGAGATTCTGGTCTGTTGTATCTTTTTTCTCATTGGTTTCCAAGAACATCTTTATTTCTGCCTTCATTTCGTTATGTACCCAGTAGTCATTCAAGAGCAAGTTGTTCGGTTTCCATGTAGTTGAGTGGTTTTGATTGAGTTTCTTAATCCTGAGTTCTAGTTTGATTGCACTGTGGTCTGAGAGAGTGTTTGTTATAATTTCTGTTCTTTTACACTTGCTGAGGGGTGGTTTACTTCCAACTATGTGGTCAATTTTGGAATAAGTGCAATGTGGTGCTGAGAAGAATGTATATTCGGTTGATTTGGGGTGAAGAGTTCTGTAGATGTCTATTAGGTCCGCTTGGAGCAGAGTTGAGTTCAATTCCTGGATATCCTTGTTAACTTTCTGTCTCGTTGATCTGTCCAATGTTGACAGTGGGGTGTTAAATTCTCCCACTAGTATTGTGTGGGAGTCTAAGTCTCCTTGTAAGTCTCTAAGGACTTGTCTTATGAATCTGGATGCTCCTGTATTGGGTGCATATATATTTAGGATAGTTAACTCTTCTTGCTGAATTGATCCCTTTACCATTATGTAATGACCTTCCTTGTCTCTTTTGATCTTTGTGGTTTAATGTCTGTTTTATCAGAGACTAGGGTTGCACCCCTGCCGTTTTTTGTTTTCCTTTTGCTTGGTAGATCTTCCTCCATCCCTTTATTTTGAGCCTATGTGTGTCTCTGCACGTGAGATGGGTCTCCTGAATACAGGAAACTGATGGGTCTTGACTCTTTATCCAATTTGCCAGTCTGTGTCTTTTAATTGGAGCATTTAACCTATTTACATTTAAGGTTAATATTGTTGTTTTTTTTTTTTTTTTGAGGCGGAGTCTTGCTCTGTCGCCCAGGCTGGAGTGCAGTGGCCGGATCTCAGCTCACTGCAAGCTCCGCCTCCCGGGTTCCCGCCATTCTCCTGCCTCAGCCTCCCAAGTAACTGGGACTACAGGCGCCCGCCACTCGCCCGGCTAGTTTTTTGTATTTTTAGTAGAGACGGGGTTTCACTGTGTTCGCCAGGATGGTCTCGATCTCCTGACCTTGTGATCCGCCCGTCTCGGCCTCCCAAAGTGCTGGGATTACAGGTTTGAGCCACCGCGCCCGGCCAAGGTTAATATTGTTATGTGTGAACTTGATCCTGTCATTATGATGTTAGCTGATTATTTTGCTCGTTAGTTGATGCAGTTTTTTCCTAGCATTGATGGTCTTTATATTTTGGCATGTTTTTGCAATGGCTATTACTGGTTGTTCCTTTCTATATTTAGTACTTCCTTCAGAAACTCTTGTAGGGCAGGCCTGGTGGTGACAGAATCTCTTAGCATTTGCTTGTCTGTAAAGGATTTTATTTCTCCTTCACTTATGAAACTTAGTTGGCTGGATATGAAATTCTGGTTTGAAAATTCTTTAAGAATGTTGAATATTGGCCCCCACTCTCTTCTGGCTTGTAGAGTTTCTGCCAAGAGATCTGATGTTAGTCTGATGAGTTTCCCTTTGTGGGTAACGTGACCTTTCTCTCTAGCTGCCCTGAACATTTTTTACTTCATTTCAACTTTGGTGAATCTGACAATTATGTGTTTTGAAGTTGCTCTTCTTGAGGAGTATCTTTGTAGCGTCCTCTGTATTTCCTGAATTTGAACGTTGGCCTGCCTTGCTAGGTTGGGGAAGTTCTCCTGGATGATATCGTACAGAGTGTTTCCCAACTTCGTTCCATTCTCCCCGTCACTTTCAAGTACACCAATCAGATGTAGATTTGGTCTTTTCACATAATCCCATATTTCTTGGAGGCTTTGTTCATTTCTTTTTACTCTTTCTTCTCTAAACTTCTCTTCTCGCTTCATTTCATTCATTTGATCTTCAATCTCTGATACTCTTTCTTCCAGTTGATCGAGTTGGTTACTGAAGCTTGTACATTTTTCATGTAGTTCTCGTGTCATGGTTTTCATCTCTATCAGGTTGTTTATGGACTTCTCTGCATCGGTTATTCTAGTTATCCATTCATCAAATCTTTTTTCAAGGTTTTTAGTTTCTTTTTGCTGGGTTCGTAGTTCCTCCTTTAGCTCTGAGAAGTTTGATCAACTGAAACCTTCTTCTCTCAACTTGTCAAAGTCATTCTCCTTCCAGCTTTGTTCTGTTGCTGGTGAGGAGCTGCATTCCTTTGGAGGGGGAGAGGTGCTCTGATTTTTTGAATTTTGAGCTTTTCTGCACTGCTTTTTCCCCATCTTTGTGGTTTTATCTGCCTTTGGTCTTTGATGATGGTGATGTATGGATGAGATTTTGGTGTGTATGTCCTTTCTGTTTGTTAGTTTTCCTTCTAACAGTCAGGACCCTCAGCTGCAGGTCTGTTGGAGTTTGATTGAGGTCCACTCCAGTTAGGCTACTCCCAGTTAGGCTCCCCAGTTAGGCTACTCGGGGATCAGGGACCCACTTGAGCAGGCAGTCTGTCAGTTCTCAGATCCCAACCTCCATGCTGGGAGAATCACTACTCTCTTCAAAGCTGTCAGACAGGGACATTTACATCTGCAGAGGTTTCTGCTGCTTTTTGTTTAGCTATGCCCTGTCCCCAGAGGTGGAGTCTACAGAGGCAGGCAGGCCTCCTTGAGCTGCAGTGGGCTCCACCCAGTTCGAGCCTCCTGGCTGCTTTGTTTACCTACTTAAGCCTCAGCAATGGTGGGCGCCCCTCCCCCAGCCTTGCTGCCACTTTGCAGTTAGATCTCAGACTGCTGTGCTAGCAATGAGGGAGGCTCTGTGGGCTTGGGACCCTCGTGCCAGGTGTGGGATATAATCTCCTGGTGTGCCATTTGCTAAGACCCTTGGTAAAGCACAGTATTGGGTGGAAGTGACCCAATTTTCCAGGTGTTGTGTGTCACGGTTTCCCTTGGCTAGGAAAAGGAATTCCCTTCCCCCTTGCACTTCCTGGGTGAGGCGATGCCTTGCCCTGCTTCAACTCTCACTCATTGGGCTGCACCCACTGTCCTGCATCAACTGTCCAACATGCCCCAGTGAGATGAACCCGGTACCTCAGTTGGATATACAGAAATCACCCATCTTCAGTGTTGCTCATGCTGGCAGCTGGAGGCTGGAGCTGTTTCTATTCGGCCATCGTGGCACCAACTTTACTTGATATGATTTCTAAATTTAAATACCTTTGAGACAAATGTGAATTATGAAGAGATTTAAAAATGTCAGTGAAAAATGGAATTAAAAATAAAAATATAAATATCAACTTTATTTCTCACTATAATCTCTACTGAGGTCAAGACACTGTATTAAGGGATTATCCCAACCATTCAGTCCATTGCTAAAGAACTGAGGGTCATGGGAATTTAGCCATGTCAATGCAGCCTTCTACTATTAACTAAAGAAAAATGGGTGCCCTTTACAGTTATTTTAAGATTAGAAAAAATAAGGTCAGAAGAAACCAAATCAGGACTGTAATGTTGATTCCTAATAATTTCCCATGAAAACTCTTGCAAAATTACCAGTGTTTGACGAGAGGAAGGAACAGAAGTGTTGTTGTGGTGCAGAGGGACTCTCTACTGAAGTTTTACAGGGCACTTTTCTGCAAAAGTATTTGCTAATTTTCTCTAAGAACTCTCCTACTAAGCAGATATTATGGTGCTCTGATCCTACAGAACGTCAACAAGCAAAATGCCTTGAGCATCCCCAAAACCTCCATGGCTTTTGCTTTTGAGAAGTTTCCTTTTGCTCTGACTGGGCCACTTCTACCTCTTGGTAGTCATTGCTTTAATTGTGCTTTGCCTTCAGGATCCTATTGATAAAGCCAGTTTCACTCCCTGTTATAATTCTTCAAAAGAATGCTTCAGGATCATGATTCTGCTTGTTCAAAATAGTCACTGATAGCTCTGCTTTTGTCCACAGCTGATCTAGGCACAAGGGTATTCGGGACTCATCAAATGTAAAGTTTCTCAACTTTCACGTTATAGTCAGTATTGCGTAAGCTGAACCAATTGATATGTCTGTGGTGTTGGCTATAATATCTCTTGTTAATTGTCAGTCCTCCTCAATTAGGTCATAGAAACAATTTTTTTCTCTCCAAAATTGGAATGGATGCCCCTCCTCTGTGGGCTTCCTCTTCAACATTGTCTTATCTCTTCTTAGAATAAGGTATCCGTTTGTAAATGACTGATCCTTCAGGTCAGTTTTCCCATAGACTTTTCATAAAGAATAATTTATTTCACCGTTTTTGGTACCCCAGCTTCACCATAAATTTGATGTTTGTTCTTGTTTCAGGTTTGGCAGAATTCAAGTTTGGCAGAATTCATGTGGCTCTTTTCAGACTGATGTTTTCAATCCTGTTCAGATATGTTAAAACAGGGACAGGCATGGTGGCTCACGCCTGTCATCCCTGCACTTTGGAGGTTGGGCAACAAGGCAAAACCCTGCCTTGACAGAAAATACAAAAATTAGCCTCCACAAAAAACACAAAAATTAGCTGGGCAAGGTCCCAGCTACTTGGAAGGCTGAGGCAGGAGAATCGCTTCAGCCTGTGAAGCAGAGGTTACTTTGAGCCAAGATTGCTCCACTGCACTGCAACCTCGGTGAGGGGAGTGAAACCCTGTCTCAAAAAAGAAAAAAGTTCAAATAAACTAGTATATGTGTGTTTTGAGGCAAAAGCTAAAAGTTCATGCATAGTTTTTTCATCATTGTTATTTTGCATGAACTTATTGAAGCCCCCTATTATTTGGCATAATTTTCTCACCTTATTAATTTCTATATACATACAGAATTTCCAATTTGTGTAAACCTTTCTTCCCAGTTACCGAGCAATTATTTTAAATTTGAAAAATATGAGCTATTTTAATCTATATTTTTGTTTTCTACTTCTGAATATTTTAGAGAAAATATGGATAATGAGACTTGTAAAATGGAGATGTTTGGAAGTTTCTGTTACCAATGACAAATTAATTTTTAAATAATTTCAGGAAAATGTAGGTGAATGTCTGTACTTTCATGTGAACATTCATAGTAAAACAGATTTTTGAATTTCTACCCTTGATAAACTTTAATGTAAAATATGTGAGTAAATGTGTACTTTTCTGTTCCTCATGAACATTCTCAAGTTTATGCTGTCTGGATTTTCTCAGGACCAATTACAAGCGGTATATGCTGCTGAAGTGTCTCAAAGATTATGTCCCAAAGAGAGTGCCCTGCTGTTTTTCCAATATTAATTTCTCAGTTTTACCAAGTTACAAGTTTGTTTTTCATAAAATATAAAACGTTTTGCCTCCAGCAGAAATACATTTTGGAAGATAACTTTCCTGTGGGTAAGGGGTATAAAGGAAGCTTGGATTTGTTCTGAGAAAGGGAGAGGGGACTTCTTCCCATTGTCACGCACATCTGATTTTAGGGCTGAATGCCTTTCTGAGCTTGCCTCACTCCTCTCAAACTTGCTGGTAAATGGACACAAATTAAAGGGAAATAATTGTACACCATTTGGGATCAAGGAATCCGGATATCTGAACCATTGTTTATTATTTGCCCCCCCCACCCTCTCACTCTTCCAGATCTCTAGTGTCTATCATTCCACTTCTATGTCCAGGTGTACAATTATTTAACTCACACTTACAAATGAGAACTTCATGTGTTCATTTGTACAGATTCTCTTCCTCCTAGCTACCTCTGAGATTGCAAGAACAATCACTCCTCCCCCTCCTCCTTCTCAGCCTACTCAAACAGAAGACCAAGAGCATTATATATATATATATATATATATGCACACACACACATACATGTGCACATATATATACACACACATATATATACACACTCAAATATACATACACACACATGTATACATATACACACACACTCATAAAGAATTTGCATTTTAAAGAATGGCAGAACCATAGTTGTTCAAAAATCAGTTATACAATTCTGTATATGATAAATGTCTACTAGAAAGTTCACGTTGAAAATTGCAAACAGGACTTAGAAAAAATAAAGTTTTTAAAAATTTTATTTTATTTCATTTTAACTTCAGGGATACATGCGCAGGACGTGCAGGTTTGTTACATAGGTAAGTGTGTGTTATGGTGGTTTGCTGTACCTATCAACCCATAACCTAGGTATTCAGCCCCACATGCGTTACCTATTTATTCTGATGCACTCCCTCCCCACTCACCCCAAGACAGGCTCCAGTGTATGTTGTTCCCCTCCCTGTGTCTATGTTTTCTCGTTGTTCATCTGTATTTGGTTTTAAGTGAGAACATGTGTATTTGTTTTTCTGTTCCTGCATTAGTTTGCTGAGAATAATGGTTTCCAGCTTCATCCATGTCCCTGCAAAGGACATGATCTCATTCCTTTTTATGGCTGCATAGTATTCCATGGTGTATATGTATCACATTTTCTGTATCCACTCTGTCACTCATGGGCATTTGGGCTGATTCCATGTTTTTGCTATTGTGAATAGTGTGGCAATGAACATATGCATGTAAGTATCTTTATAATGCGAGAATTTATATTCCTTTGGGTATATACCCAGTAATGACATTGCTGGCTCAAATGGTATTTCTGATTCTAGGTCTTTGAAAAATCACCACACTGTCTTCCACAGTGGTTGAATTTACATTCGCTCCAACAGTGTAAAAGTGTTCCTGTTTCCCCACAGTCTCACCAGCGTCTGTTGTTTCTTGACTTTTTAATAATTGCCATTCTGACTGGCATGAGATGGCATCTGACTGTGGTTTTGATTTGTATTTCTCTAATGATCAGTAACGTTGGGCTTTTTTTTTTCACATGTTTGTTGGCTGCATAAATGTCTTCTTTTGAGAAGTGTCTGTTCATATCCTTTGCTCACTTTTTAAAATATTTTTATTTTCATAAAGACCGAGTCTCGCTGTGTCACCCAGGGTGGAGTTCAGTGGCACAATCTCGGGTCACTGCAACCTCTGCCTCCCAGATTCAGGCAATTCTTCTGTCTCAGCCTCCTGAGTAGTTGGGATTACAGGCACCTGCCACCACATCCGGCTAATTTATTGTATTTTTAGTAGAGACTGAGTTTCACCGTGTTGGCCAGGTTGATCTTGAACTCCTGGCCTCAAGTTATCTGCCCACCTCACCTTCCCAAACTTCTGGGATTACAGGCATGAGCTACTGCACCCAGTTTTTGCCCACTTTTATATGGGGTTGGATTTTTATAATTTTGGGTTTTACATTTAAATCTTTAATCCATTTTCAGTTCATTTTTCTGTAAGGTATAAGGAAGGGGTCCAGTTTCAGTTTTCTGCATATGTCTAGCTAGTTTTTCCAGCACCATTTGTTATTAAATAGGAAATGCTTTCCTCATTGCTTGTTTTCATCCAAAATAAAATGGTTGTAGATGTGCAGTCTTTTTTTTTTTTTTTTTTTTTTTTTGAGACGGAGTCTCGCTCTGTCGCCCAGGCTGGAGTGCAGTGGCCGGATCTCAGCTCACTACAAGCTCCGCCTCCCGGGTTTACGCCATTCTCCTGCCTCAGCCTCCCGAGTAGCTGGGACTACAGGCGCCCGCCATCTCGCCCGGCTTGTTTTTTGTATTTTTTAGTAGAGATGGGGTTTCACCGTCTTAGCCAGGGTGGTCTCGATCTCCTGACCTTGTGATCCGCCCGTCTCGGCTTCCCAAAGTGCTGGGATTACAGGCTTGAGCCACTGCACCCGGCCAGATGTGCAGTCTTATTTCTGATATCTCTATTCTATTCCATTGGTCTCTATGTGTCTGTTTTGTTCTACTACCATGCTGTTTGGGTTACTGTAGCCTTGTAATATGGTTTGAAGTCAGGTAACATGATGCCTCCAGCTTTGTTATTTTTGCTTAGGATTGCCCTGGGTATATGGGCTCTTTTTTCATTCCATACGAATTTTGAGGTAGATTTTTCTAATTTTGTAAAAAATGTCCATGGTAGTTTATGGGAATAGCATTGAATCTATGAATTACTTTGGGAAGTATGGCCGTTTTCATCGTATTGATTCTTCTTACCCATGAGCACGGAATGTATTTCCGTTTGTTTGTGTCCTCTCTTGTTTCCTTGAGTAGTGGTTTGTAGTTCTCCTTGAAGAGATCCTTCACTTGCCTTGTTAGCTGTATTCCTAGGTATTTTATACTCTTTGTAGCAATTGTAAATGGGAATTCATTTGTGATTTGGCTCTCTTTTTGTCTATTGTTAGTGTATAAGAATGCTTGAGATTTTTGCACTGATTTTGTATCTTGAGACTTTGCTGAAGTTGCTTGTAGCTTAAAAATCTTTTGGGCGAGGTGATGGAATTTTATAGATATAGGATAATGTCATCTGCAAAAAAAGACAGTTCGACTTCCTCTTTTCCTGTTTGAATATGCTTTCTTTCTTTCTCTTGTTGATTGCCTTGGCCAGAACTTCCAACACTATATTGAATAGGAGTGGTGAGAGAGGGCATTCTTGTCTTGTGCCAAATTTCAAATGGAATATTACCAGCTTTTGCCTATTCAGTATGATATTGACTGTGGATTTGTCATAAATGGCTCTTATTATTTTGAGGCATGTTCCATCAATACCTAGTTTCATGAGAGTTTTTAACATAAAGGAATGTTGAATTTTATGAAAGACCTTTACTGAGTCAACTGAAATAATCATGGGGTTTTTGTCTTTAGTTCTGTCTATGTGGTGAATTACATTTATTGATTGGCATATGTTGAACCAGCCTTGCGCCCAAGAAATGAGGCTGACTTGATCTTGGTGGATAAGCTTTTTGATGTATTGCTGGATTTGGTTTGCCACTATTATATTGAGAATTTTGCATCAAAGTTGATCAGAAATATTAAGCAAAAGTGTAGTAAATACATTGAAAATAATAACAGACTGATTAAAAGACTAAATAATATGAATCCTAAGTGTTTTCACAACAGATTTATAGAGTAAAAGCATTGCCAAACTAAATGAGCTTGGCCAAAAACTGTACAGGGTCTGAGATGTTGTCTCAACTTCCACTACTCATTGCGAGGTGGACCTGCAGTAACTATATTTGATGCAAAATTTCATGTTGATGGAAGCTGAGATGTCCTGCAGTCTCAGAGGGACAGAATTCTGGTGTACCTCCCTTTGGCCTCTTAGGAATGAAGATCTAGGCTCTACAGGTTTTGTTAAAATTTACAAGATGTAGGAAATGGGGCAGAATTTAGGCTGTGAGGCGAAGCCTAGAGGTATAAAGAAACAGCTTCTGACCCAGGGCTGATGATGTCAGGATAGTTTCAGAAGGGATGGTGGAGTGAGCATAGTACAGTCTTTGGAACCATTCCTTCCCCTTATTTGTTCATAGGCCAGATGTGCTCAACCAAGGGGCATCTCGAGTCTGATGAACAGAGTCCTGGAGAGACAAAGGGGCAATCCTGATGAAGAGGCTCAACAAGGAGGAAGGAGCCACCATTTTCTCTCCTGAGAAAAATCCTTCTCCCTAGGAAACCATAGGATTTTCCTTGGTCCCAATGAGAGTTTTCCTGAGTGAAGAGAACAGAGAGAGCAAGGGAATGATATGTTATCTGTTTCCACCATCTGCAGTGATTCTGAAACCATGGGGGACAGGAGAATTATCTTCAGAATCATGAGCAATCCAGATGCCATGGTTTCACACAAGACACTGGAGGTTCTTATCTCTGGTGGGTAGGCACTGGTCATTGATATTCTTTAAAGCTCACTCGTTGATTACAAAGTGAACCAAATTAATAATCTACTGCAAGTTTTACTAATCTCACTTTACTTCACATACAATTCACACAGACACATTGTTAATATACACCTTTTGATGCTTGGACAGGATTGGACCCAAGATTCTGTACTTCTATGGAGCCCTGTGTTCTACCAAGGTGTCATTTTCTCTCAGGTGAGTAAACTGATCACCATAACTAACAAGAGATTGATCTGTAACGATTAGAAATGAAAAGACTTGTTGGTTATGTTTTATTGGGATGGATTCTATTAACATTTAAATACAGTTTAAAAACACAGATTTACAATGAAAAGTAACAAGCAAATATAAAAAGTGAAGGGGCTATTCCCCAAACTAGTTTCCAATGAAATACCACCAGAGTAAAACAATTCTTAGGACAGGGGTACTGCTTCAAAGACACAGATTTCACAGCTGGATGGTTGATCTCGAATTTCCCAAAATTCCATCCTTTACTCCTGAAATGCAGTTTATTTAAGAACTTTCTAATTTGACTGTAGTTTCATACACACACACTTCCGTGTTTTGTGTATTATTCCATTTATGATAAGTATAACCTATTTGAAAATGAGTTACATACTGGTGAGAAAATTTTCCCTTTAAATTAAACTTAAACTGACACCATAAAATGAGCAGCATCCGTTTGTCTGTTCCAAGAATTACCTAGGTTCTACCCAGGGCACATGAGGTTACTTGAAAACAAATGCAAAAAAAGTTGGGGTAAAAAATAAGAACACCCTTCAATGTTACAAATGCATCCCAGTTTCAATTATTCACATTCGCAAGAATGATTCACATATATACCACATTAGCAAAATTTCACCTACTCTCGTCTACCAATTGACTAATCAAAACAAACCAAGACAGAATAATAAATTCAAATCCATCCAGTAACCTGAGGGGGAAACCTACACCTCAAAAAGTAGTACATAGGATGTCATCTACTGTGAAAATGCATGCACAGAGACAGTCGCTTCACATGATCAGAATACTCAAAACCCCACAAAAACACATTATATATGGTATCATCTTGAAATGAAGCCAACACTAACCAGTTGTCCCTCTTGCATAAACAAAAACCTGAGGACCACATTATGTTATGTAGGAATGGCTGAAACTCTGTGTGTGTGTGTGTGTGTGTACGTATAGGGATCCATGGAATCCAATAGATATTCCAGCGATAACCTTTCTATGTTCAGCCTCTTGATTCCATATCCGAGTGAAATGACTTGCCAGTATGGAAGAAGATAAGCCTTTGCAGGAAATGCACTTGTGGAAGCTAGATAGCCAAATCATAAAGCATCGAGTGCTGGAAACATGCACTGAAGTTAGATGAAATACTCAATGCACAAATTAGACTGTGAAAGACCATCAGGAAATCATGCAATCCCTGAGAGGCTGATTGATGACATCCCCGAATTTATGATTGTAAGAACAGAGAAATATGACATTCTATTTCCAGTAGTTGCGGACGTACGAAATCAATTTAAGAAATCATGAAATCAAGAAACTTGAGTAATCGGAAGCTATGCCAACTAAAACCTTTGGTTCATGTAACAAAGGATGAAAACAAAAAGCACATGTCACACACCAGGGGAGATGACATTTTCCTATGTATGTGATAATGGATCCACATTTGAGAGAGATGCAATAAGAAGTTCTAAATTTGACAAAAAGCAAACAACCAGAATTAAACACTGGAAAAGCCTGGGTGACGGGAGTGGGGCGCCCTGTGTCAAGAAGAAAGAAACAGAGAAATTTGAAAGCAGGGAGTGAAACAGAGGTTTGTACACCATTGTTGCTCCTGGCCCTTGTTTCAGTAGGAAAAGGCGAAAAGAAGGCATTTATCTCATGGATTCTTGCATGGATTGTTCAGGATCTGCGATGTTGCCTCCGTTTCCCCCAATTAGGCATTGTGTAGTGGACTGGCAGTTCCCACATTTGGTGCAAAATGTAAAGCTGATGAATGTAGACATGCTCCCCAAACTAGGAGGGGCAGAATTTGGGTGTGTCTTCAGGTCCTTTGGCTTACCAGGAATGAAGATCCTGGCTCCAGGGATTTTGTGAAAATGTCTTAGAGAGTGAGAAACGGGGCAGAATTTAGGCCGGCGCCAAGGCCTCGAGGTGTGAAGAAACACCCTGGCCTCAGGGCCCATGAAATCAGGATGATTTTAGGGAGGATGGTGGAATGAGAGGACTGTGAGCTTTGGCCCCGTTTCTTTTCATTGTCTTTTCATGGGGCGGGTGTGTTCAATCAGAAGGCTTCCCGTGCCCGATGGAAAGAGTCCTGGGGGAGGAAAGAAGCGCTGCTTAGAGAGTTGGTCCCCAGGGAGAAAGGAGCCACGATTTTCAGGAGAATGGTGCCCAGAAGCGTGAGCAGTCCAGATGCCGTGGCTTCACACAAGACGCTGGAGGGTGTTATGTCTGAAGCCGAGACCTGGGCATCGGTGTTCTTTCATGCTCATAACTGATTTTGAGGTGAGCCCTATGGATCACCTGTCTGCCAGTCATGCTCATCACGCTGTAGTTTGCACTCACGTCACACAGAGACACTGTTAATACGCACATGTGTGTGCTTGAGCAGGGTTGCACCCAAGATTCTGTGATTGTACGGAGCCCTGAGTTATGCCCTGGACATCTTTACTCTCAGGTCGGTCAACTTGGATCACTGCACCGAACGGGAAATGGAGCCCGAAATCCAATCAGCGAATACACAAAAGGAAGGGGCCATTTCCCACAATCATTTCCACTGCGACACCACCTCGGATGAACAAGTCTCATTGCAGGTCAGGGACTGTGCTTCAGAGATGCATCTTTCCCAGCTGTACGATTGACTCGGAATCTCCCAAATGCCATTTTTATACACACCAAATGAGATTTATTTCGGTGCTTGCTGATTTTATTTTAGTTGAATACACACACGCTCCTGTGTTTGATTTCCTTTACTATCAAGACGACTTACTTCCAAATGACTCACATCCCAGTGGGATGATTTTCCGCTTCAATTCATTGGAAATGGACACCATTCAATAGGCCAGTGTGTCTGTGTGTCTGTCTGTTTCCAGCATTCTGTGGGTTCCACCAAGGGCGCAAGTCCTCGGGCGCCTGAGGTCCATCCAGCAAGCAATGTAAAAACGGCGACGCAGGTTCAAAAGAAGAACACCCTTCCTCTCTTCAAATGCGTTCCAGTTTCCACTACTCAAGGTGGCGAGAAGGATCCACAGAAGTCCCACGTTCGCAAAATTTCAACTTCTGGTGCTCACCAACAACTGACGACTGAAACACACCCCAAGAGAAAATAGTCAACCCCGTGCCCTGCAAAACCTCCCGCCCAACCCTACACCGCAATATGTCCTCTTCAGAAATTCACTCTGAATGTCATCTACCATGAACACAAACACACAGACAATCCCTCCACAGGTTGAGAAGCCTCACGACTGCAAAACTCGATGTTTCCCATGTCTGGGCTCATCCTGAAACGCAGCCATCACTATCCAGTTGTCCCTCTTGTGTAGACAGAAACCTGGGCTCCTCATTACTTTATGTCGGATTGACTGTGTATGTGATGGTGTGTGTGTGTGCACGCGCGAACCCCCTCGTGGGTGTGTGTGTGTGTGTGCGTGCGGTCTCCTGGGTGTTGGTGGAGACTTTCCCTGAGATCACTGGTACACAAACAGAGCCCTCTTGCTGTGTTTGTTCTTCCTTTTGAATCTCCTGGTCCTTCCTTGCAGAGAAGTGAGTGTGCCAGTGTTCATGGACTCCTGCTGTGTCACATTTGCGTTTTTTACTTAAAATATTGCTAGGGAATATCTCTATACTTATGAAACCGTGTGTGTGTTTGTGTTTGTGGTTTGCTTGCGTGAGTTTGTCACATGCGCAATCATACCCTTGTGAGTGTGTCTTTGTTTGTGTTTGTATGTGTGGATATGTTTGTGTTTTAGCTGGGATGTGCTTCCAACTGTTTGCTTTTGGCATATACGATCATCCTTCAAGCATTGTAGGACAGGAAGTCGGACCTGTACTTTCTGACTTGAGAATTGTCAGTGAAGTACAGTTAATAACACAGCCTATTTGATTCCTTAATATCAAAGAAGAGATCCGTGGAGTCAAATCAATATTCCAGCGATAACCTTTCCTTGTTCAGCCTATTGATTCTGTATCCGAATGAAATGACTTGCCAGTGGGGAACAACACATGCCTTTGCAGGAAATGCTCTTGTGGAAGCTATATACCCAAATGGTAAAGCATCAAGTGTTGGAAACATTCACTGAAGTTAGACGAAATACTCAGTGCACTATTCAGACTGTGAACGACTTTCAGGAAATCATGCAATCACCGACATACCAATTGATGACATTCCCTGAATTTATGATTGCAAGAAAAGAGAAATACTCATGACATTCTATTTCCAGTGATTGCGGACGTATGACGGCAATTTAAGAAATCATGAAATCAGAAAACTTGACTAATCATAATCTATGCCAACTAAAACCTTTGGTTCATTTAAGGAAGAAAGAAAATGGAAACAACATATTACACAACATGGGAGATAATATTTTAATGCGTATGCGATAATGGATCAACATTTGAGGGAGATGAAATGTAAAGTTCTAAATTTGAGAACAGCATATAACCAGAATTAATCACTGTAAATGCCTGGGTGATGGAAGTGAGTCCCTATCTCAAGAAGAAACATAGAGATTTAAAAGCAGGGCGTCTAAAAGAGATTTGCATACCATTGTTAATACTGGCAGTTGTTTTAGTAAGAAAGGGAAAAATAAACTATTTGTCTTAGGGATTCTTGCATCTATTTTTCATCATCTGAGATGTTGCTTGATATTCCAGTTAAGCATTGTGTGGTGGACTTGCAGTTAACACATTTCACGCAAAGTTTCATGCTGATGAAGGCAGACTTGTTTCCCAAACTAAGAGGGAGAGAATTTGGGTGTTTCTTCGAGACTTTTGGCTTACTAGGAATGAAGATCCTGGCTCTAGGGATTTTCTTAAAATTTTTCAGATAATGAGAAAGAGAATAGAATTGAGGCCAGACACCAAGGCCTCGAGGTATACAGAATCATCCCCGGTCTTGGGGCCCATGAAACCAGGATGATTTTAGGGAAGATGGTGGAATGAGGGGAGTGTGACCTTTGGCCTCCTTTCTTTCCCTTTTCTTTTCATGGGTCAGGTGTGCTCTATCAGAAGGCTTCCTCTTTCTGTTGGACAGAGTCCTGGAAGAAGAAATGAGCCCTGCTGAGAAAGATGCTTCACAAGGAGGAAGAAGTCACCGTTTACGGGAGCATGATCCCCAGAAGCATGAGAAATCCAGATGCCGTGGCTTTACATAGGATGCTGGAGTTTCTTTTCTCTGGATCCAGGACCTTGGCATCGTTGTTCTGTAATGCCCATAGCTGATTTTGAGGTGAGTCCACTTGATAACCTGTCTGCGTGTCATGCTCGTTACACTGCAATTCACACACACGTCACGCCGAATCACTCTGAATGAGCATATTTATGTGCTTGAACAATGTTGCACCCAGGTTCTGTGATTCTACAGAGTCCTGAGTTCTGTCCTGGACATCTCTACTCTTGGGTAGGTCAACTTTGATCACTGTACTTAATGATAAATGAACCATTAAATCTAATCAGCAAATACACTAAAGCAAGGGGCCGTTCTCCACAATCGTTTCACTCTGGTAGATCAACTTTAATAACTGTACCTGCCGGACGCGGTGGCTCAAGCCTGTAATCCCAGCTCTTTGGGAGGCCGAGACGGGCGGATCACGAGGTCAGGAGATCGAGACCATCCTGGCTAACACGGTGAAACCCCGTCTCTACTAAAAACTACAAAAAACTAGCCGGGCGACGTGGTGGCGCCTGTAGTCCCAGCTACCCGGGAGGCTGAGACAGGAGAATAGCGTGAACCCGGGAGGCGGAGCTTGCAGTGAGCTGAGATCCGGCCACAGCACTCCAGCCTGGGTGACAGAGCAAGACTCCGTCTCAAAAAAAAATAAAAATAAAAAATAACTGTACCTAAGAAGAAATCGATATGTGATGATTCCACATCAAAGAACCTGTTGATTTTTTGCCATTTGAATGAATTATGTTAACATTTAAATAGAGTTTAAAACCCCAGATTTCCCATGAAATCTAATCAGCAGATACACAAAAGGAAGGGGTCATTCTCCAAAATCGTTTCCACTGAAGCACCACCAGCAATAAACAAGTCTTATTGCAGGAAAGCGATCCTGCTTCCAAGATCCAGTTTACACAATTGGATAATTGACCCAGAATCTCCCCTAATGTTATTTTTTACACCCCAAGTGAGATTTATTTCACGGTTTTCTCATTTTATCTCAGCTGAATACACACACTCCTGTGTTTCAATTTCTTTCAAACACCTTTGAATAATGAAGTATCTTGCTGCGTCACCCCTTATATAACTAATGCCCACCCACCGGTTCCACTACATTTACTCATCAATTACCCAATTTACCAATGAAATATCAGCAGTCAATTAAGTTTTGTGTCTTAGGTTGTATCCTTTTGCATTGCTCACGGAATTTAATGGACACAGCTTAAATTGTGATTATAGAACAGTTGAATCAGATTTACTAATCAGTGTCATGGGCAAATATGATAGGAGTGGAACTGGGTTAGGACATGGGCTACACATTTGCCTTATTTCATGTAAAACAATGCCAGTTAACAATTGTGTACATATTAAACACTTTGTGCCTGTGTCTGTATTTGTATCTTTGTGTCTGGATGTGAGTGTGTGTGTGTTGAGAAGTACTTCCAAGCATGTGCATCTGGGAGATAAGATCATTCTTTCAGCGATTGAACAACAAGAAGTTGGAACTACACTTTCTGATTTGAGAATGTGCAGCGATGTTATGTAATTAACACAGCATATTCTGTCTTAATTAAGATGGAGAGATCAATGGAGTCAAATAGACATTCCAGAGATAACCTTCCCATTTTTGACCAATTGATTCTATATCATGTTGCAATGATCTGGCTGTGGGGACAAGACAAGTCTTTGCATGAAATGGTCTTGTGGAAGAAATATATGCAAATAATAAAGCATCAAATGGTACTATGCCTTCAATTTGTAGAAATATTCACTTAAGTTTGAGGAAATTCTCAATGCCCAAAATAGACTGTGGAACACTTTCAAGAAAACATGCTATAACCCAGAGATTAATTGAAGATATCCACTGAAGTTATGACTGCAAGAAAAGAGAAATATTCATGGCATTTTATATCCAAGGGTTTCTTGTATATGACAGCATATTTTGAAAAGTCAAAATCAGAAAAACTTGACAAACACAAAGATATATAAGCTAAAACCTTTTGTTCATTAAAGGAGTGATGAGAGGCAGTTCCAAGATGGCCGAATAGGAACAGATCCAGCCTCTAGCTCCCCGCGTGAGCGACACAGGACATGGGTGATTTCTGCATTTCCAACTGAGGTACAGGGTTCATCTCACTGGGGCTTGTTTGACAGTGGGGGCAGGACAGTGAATGCAGCCCACAGAGCGACAACAGAAGCAGGGGGAAGCATCACCTCACTCAGGAAGTGCAAGGGGGAAGGGAATTCCCTTTCCTAGGCAAGGGAAACCGTGATACACAGCACCTGGAGAATTGGGTTCCTCCCACCCTAACACTGTCCTTTATCAAGGGTCTCAGCAAACGTCACCAAGAGATTATATCCCACATCTGGCTTGGAGATTCCCACGCCCACAGAGCCTCCCTCATTGCTAGGACAGTAGGCCAAGATCTAACTGCAAGGAGGCTGCAAGGCTGGGGGAGGGGCGCTTGCCATTGCTGAGGCTTGAGTAGGTAAACAAAGTGGCCGGGAAGCTTGAACTGGGTGCAGCCCACCACAGCTCAAAGAGGCCTGCCTGCCTCTCCAGACTCCACCTCTGGGGACACGGCATAGCCGAACAAAAGGCAGCAGAAACCTCTGCAGATTTAAATGTCACTTTCTGACAGCTTTGAAGAGAGTAGTGGCTCTCCCAGCATGGAGTTTGAGATCTGAGAACAGACAGACTGCCTGCTCAAGTGGGTCCCTGACCCTGAAGTAGCCTAACTGGGAGACACCCCCACTAGGGTCAGATTGACACCTCACACCTCACATAACCGGGTACCCCTCTGAGACGAAGCTTCCAGAGGAATGATCAGGCAGAAACATTTGCTGTTCAGCAATATTCACTCTTCTGCAGCCTCCACTGCTGCCACCCAGGCAAACAGGGTCTGGAGTGGACCTTGAGCAAACTCCAACAGACCTGCAGCTGAGGGTCGTGACTATTAGAAAGAAAACTAACAAACAAACAGAAAGGACATCCACACCCAAACCCCATCTGTACATCAACATCATCAAAGACCAAAGGTAGATAAAACCACAAAGATGGGGAAAAAGAAGTGCAGAAAAACTGAAAATTCTAAAAATCTGAGCACCACTCCCTCTCCAAAGGAATGCAGCTCCTCTCCAGCAATGGAACAAAGCTGAACAGAGAATGACTTTGACGAGTTGAGAGAAGAAGGCTTCAGACGATCAAGCTTCTCTGAGCTAAAGGAGGAAGTTCGAACCCATAGCAAAGAAGATAGAAACCTTGAAAAAAGATTTCCTGAATGGCTAACTAGAATAACCAATGTACAGAAGTCCTTAAATGACCTGATAGAGCTGAAAACCATGACACGAGAACTACATGACAAATGTGCAAGCTTCAGTAACTGACTCGGTCAACTGGAAGAAAGGGTGTCAGTGATTGAAGATCAAATGAATAAAATGAAGTGAGAAGAGAAATTTAGAGAAAAAAGAGTAAAAAGAAATGAACAAAGCCTCCAAGAAATATGGTATTATGAGAAAAGGCAAAATCTACGTCTGATTTGTGTACCTGAAAGTGATGGGGAGAAAGGAACCAAGTTGGAAAACACCCTGCAGGATATTATCCAGGAGAACTTCCCCAACCTAGCAAGGCAGAACGACATTCAAATTCAGGAAATACAGAGAATGCCACAAAGATACTCCTCGAGAACAGCAACTCCAAGACACATACTGTCAGATTCATCAAAGTTGAAATGAAGGATAAAATGTTAAGGGCAGCCAGAAAGAAAGGTCGGGTTACCCACAAAGGGAAGCCCATCCGAATAACAGTGGATCTCTCGGCAGAAACTCTACAAGCCAGAAGGGAGGGGTGGGGCAATATTCAACATTCTTAAAGAAAACAATTTTCAACCCAGAATTTCATATCCAGCCAAATTAAGTTTCATAAGTGAGGGAGAAATAAAATCCTTACAGACAAGCAAATGCTGAGAGATTTTGTCACCACCAGGCCTGCCCTACAAGAGCTCCTGAAGGAAGCACTAAACATGGAAATGAACAACCGCTACCAGCCACTACAAAAACATGCCAAAATTTAAAGACCGTCAAGGCTAGCAAGAAACTGCATCAACTAATGAGCAAAATAACCAGCTAACATCATAATGACAGGATCAAGTTCACATGTAATAATATTCACCTAGGGGCGGAGCAAGATGGCCGAATAGGAGCAGCTCCAGTCTCCAACTCCCAGCGCGAGCGACACAGAAGACCGGTGATTTCTGCGTTTTCAACTGAGGTACTGGGGTCATCTCGCTAGGGAGTGCCGGACAATCGGTGCTGGTCAGCTGCTGCAGCCTGACCAGCGAGAGCTGAAGCAGGGCGAGGCATCGCCTCACCTGGAAGCGCAAGGGGGAAAGGGATCCCTTTTTCCAGCCAGGGGAACTGAGACACACAACACCTGGAAAATCGGGTAACTCCCACCCCAATACTGCGCTTTAAGGAAACAGGCACACCAGGAGAATATATCCCACACCTGGCCGGGAGGGTCCCACGCCCACGGAGCCTCCCTCACTGCTAACACAGCCGTCTGCGGCGATCTATCCGCAAGGCAGCAGCGAGGCTGGGGGAGGGGCGCCCGCCATTGCTGAGGCTTAAGTAGGTAAACAAAGCCGCTGGGAAGCTCGAACTGGGTGGAGCTCACAGCAGCTCAAGGAAGCCTGCCTGTCTCTGTAGACTCTACCTCTGCGGACAGCGCACAGCTGCAGCCCATTAGGGGAAAGAGCAGGGGCGGTGCAGACGCGAACGACTCTGTCTGACAGCTTTGGGGAGAGCCGCGGATCTCCTAACGCGGAGGTAGAGATCCGAAAACGGACAGACTGCCTGCTCAGGTGGGTCCCTGACCCCTGAGTAGCCTAGCTGGGAGACATCCCCCACTAGGGGCAGTCTGACACCCCACACCTCACAGGGTGGCGTCACCCCTGAGAGGAAACTTCCAAAGAAAGAATCAGACAGGTACACTCGCTGTTCAGCAATATTCTATCTTCGGCAACCTCTGCTGCTGATACCCAGGCAAACAGGGTCTGGAGTGGACCTCAAGCAATCTCCAACAGACCAACAGACAGTCCTTCTGACTGCCAGACGGAAAACTATCAAACAGGAAGGTCACCTATACCAAAACCCCATCCGTACGTCACCATCATCAAAGTCCAGAGACAGATAAAACCACAAAGATGGGGAAGAAGCAGGGCAAAAAAGCTGGAAATTCAAAAATAAGAGCGCATCTCCCCCTGCAAAGGAGCGCAGCCCATCGCCAGCAACGGATCAAAGCTGGTCAGAGAATGACTTTGACGAGATGAGAGAAGAAGGCTTCGCTCCATCAAACCTCTCAGAGCTAAAGGAGGAATTACGTACCCAGCGCAAAGAAACTAAAAATCTTGAAAAAAAAGTGGAAGAATTGACAGCTAGATTAATTAATGCAGAGAAGATCATAAACGAAATGACAGAGATGAAAACCATGACACGAGAAATACGTGACAAATGCACAAGCTTCAGTAACCGACTCGATCAACTGGAAGAAAGAGTATCAGCGATTGAGGATCAAATGAATGAAATGAAGCGAGAAGAGAAACCAAAAGAAAAAAGAAGAAAAAGAAATGAACAAAGCCTGCAAGAAGTATGGGATTATGTAAAAAGACCAAATCTACGTCTGATTGGGGTGCCTGAAAGTGAGGGGGAAAATGGAACCAAGTTGGAAACACTCTTCAGGATATCATCCAGGAGAACTTCCCCAACCTAGTAGGCAGGCCAACATTCAAATTCAGGAAATACAGAGAACGCCACAAAGATACTCCTCCAGAAGAGCAACTCCAAGACACATAATTGCCAGATTCACCAAAGTTGAAATGAAGGAAAAAATCTTAAGGGCAGCCAGAGAGAAAGGTCGGGTTACCCACAAAGGGAAGCCCATCAGAATAACAGCAGACCTCTCGGCAGAAACTCTACAAGCCAGAAGAGAGTGGGGGCCAATATTCAACGTTCTTAAAGAAAAGAATTTTCAACCCAGAATTTCATATCCAGCCAAACTAAGCTTCATCAGTGAAGGAGAAATAAAATCCTTTACAGATAAGCAAATGCTTAGAGATTTTGTCACCACCAGGCCTGCCTTACAAGAGACCCTGAAGGAAGCCCTAAACATGGAAAGGAACAAGCGGTACCAGCCATTGCAAAAACATGCCAAAATGTAAAGACCATCGAGGCTAGGAAGAAACTGCATCAACTAACGAGCAAAATAACCAGTTAATATCATAATGACAGGATCAAGTTCACACATAACAATATTAACCTTAAATGTCAATGGACTAAATGCTCCAATTAAAAGACACAGACTGGCAAACTGGATAAAGAGTCAAGACCCATCAGTCTGCTGTATTCAGGAGACCCATCTCACATGCAGAGACATACATAGGCTCAAAATAAAGGGATGGAGGAAGATCTACCAAGCAAATGGAGAACAAAAAAAAGCAGGGGTTGCAATCCTAGTCTCTGATAAAACAGACTTTAAACCATCAAAGATCAAAAGAGACAAAGAAGGCCATTACATCATGGTAAAGGGATCAATTCAACAGGAAGAGCTAACTCTCCTAAATATATATGCACCCAATACAGGAGCACCCAGATTCATAAAGCAAGTCCTTAGAGACCTACAA
Source organism: Trachypithecus francoisi (assembly GCF_009764315.1). NCBI lineage: Eukaryota > Metazoa > Chordata > Mammalia > Primates > Cercopithecidae > Trachypithecus > Trachypithecus francoisi. Next base: position 10,126 of record NW_022681104.1, on the reverse strand, counting down.
AGAGACTTAGACTCCCATACAATAATAATGGGAGACTTCAACACTCCACTGTCAACATTAGACAGATCAACGAGACAGAAAGTTAACAAGGATATCCAGGAATTGAACTCATCTCTGCACCAAGCGGACCTAATAGACATCTATAGAACTCTCCACCCCAAATCAACAGAATATACATTCTTCTCAGCACCACATCGCACTTATTCCAAAATTGACCACATAATTGGAAGTAAAGCACTCCTCAGCAAATGTACAAGAACAGAATTATAACAAACTGTCTCTCAGACCACAGTGCAATCAAACTAGAACTCAGGACTAAGAAACTCAATCCAAACCGCTCAACTACATGGAAACTGAACAACCTGCTCCTGAATGACTACTGGGTACATAACGAAATGAAAGCAGAAATAAAGATGTTCTTTGAAACCAATGAGAACAAAGATACAACATACCAGAATCTCTGGGACACATTTAAAGCAGTGTGTAGAGGGAAATTTATAGCACTAAATGCCCACAAGAGAAAGCAGGAGAGATCTAAAATTGACACTCTAACATCACAATTAAAAGAACTAGAGAGGCAAGAGCAAACACATTCAAAAGCTAGCAGAAGGCAAGAAATAACTAAGATCAGAGCAGAACTGAAGGAGATAGAGACACAAAAAACCCTCCAAAAAATCAATGAATCCAGGAGTTGGTTTTTTGAAAAGATCAACAAAATTGACAGACCGCTAGCTAGACTAATAAAGAAGAAAAGAGAGAGAATCAAATAGACGCAATAAAAAATGATAAAGGGGATATCACCACCGACCCCACAGAAATACAAACTACCATCAGAGAATACTATAAACACCTCTACACAAATCAACTAGAAAATCTAGAAGAAATGGATAATTTCCTGGACACTTACACTCTCCCAAGACTAAACCAGGAAGAAGCTGAATCCCTGAATAGACCAATAGCAGGCTCTGAAATTGAGGCAACAATTAATAGCCTACCCACGAAAAAAAGTCCAGGACCAGATGGATTCACAGCTGAATTCTACCAGAGGTACAAGGTGGAGCTGGTACCATTCCTTCTGAAACTATTTCAATCAATAGAAAAAGAGGGAATCCTCCCTAACTCTTTTTATGAGGCCAACATCATCCTGATACCAAAGCCTGGCAGAGACACAACAAAAGAGAGAATTTTAGACCAATATCCCTGATGAACATCGATGCAAAAATCCTCAATAAAATACTGGCAAACCGGATTCAGCAGCACATCAAAAAGCTTATCCACCATGATCAAGTGGGCTTCATCCCTGGGATGCAAGGCTGGTTCAACATTCGCAAATCAATAAACGTAATCCAGCATATAAACAGAACCAAAGACAAGAACCACATGATTATCTCAATAGATGCAGAAAAGGCTTTTGACAAAATTCAACAGCCCTTTATGCTAAAAACGCTCAATAAATTTGGTATTGATGGAACGTACCTCAAAATAATAAGAGCTATTTATGACAAACCCACAGCTAATATCATACTGAATGGGCAAAAACTGGAAAAATTCCCTTTGAAAACTGGCACAAGACAGGGATGCCCTCTCTCACCACTCCTATTCAACATAGTGTTGGACGTTCTGGCTAGGGCAATCAGGCAAGAGAAAGAAATCAAGGGTATCCAGTTAGGAAAAGAAGAAGTCAAATTGTCCCTGTTTGCAGATGACATGATTGTATATTTAGAAAACCCCATTGTCTCAGCCCAAAATCTGCTTAAGCTGATAAGCAACTTCAGCAAAGTCTCAGGATACAAAATTAATGTGCAAAAATCACAAGCATTCTTATACACCAGTAACAGACAAGCAGAGAGCCAAATCAGGAATGAACTTCCATTCACAATTGCTTCAAAGAGAATCAAATACCTAGGAATCCAGCTTACAAGGGATTAAGGACCTCTTCAAGGAGAACTACAAACCACTGCTCAGTGAAATCAAAGAGGACACAAACAAATGGAAGAACATACCATGCTCATGGATAGGAAGAATCAATATCGTGAAAATGGCCATACTGCCCAAGGTGATTTACAGATTCAATGCCATCCCCATCAAGCTACCAATGACTTTCTTCACAGAATTGGAAAAAACGGCTTTAAAGTTCATATGGAACCAAAAAAGAGCCCGCATTGCCAAGACAATCCTAAGTCAAAAGGACAAAGCTGGAGGCGTCACGCTACCTGACTTCAAACTATACTACAAGGCTACAGTAACCAAAACAGCATGGTACTGGTACCACAACAGAGATATAGACCAATGGAACAGAACAGAGTCCTCAGAAATAATACCACACATCTACAGCCTTCTGATCTTTGACAAACCTGAGAGAAACAAGAAATGGGGAAAGGATTCCCTATTTAATAAATGGTGCTGGGAAAATTGGCTAGCCATAAGTAGAAAGCTGAAACTGGATCCTTTCCTTACCCCTTATACGAAAATTAATTCAAGATGGATTAGAGACTTAAATGTTAGACCTAATACCATAAAAACCCTAGAAGAAAATCTAGGTAGTACCATTCAGGACATAGGCATGGGCAAGGACTTCATGTCTAAAACACCAAAAGCAACGGCAGCAAAAGCCAAAATTGACACATGGGATCTAATTAAACTAAAGAGCTTTTGCACAGCCAAAGAAACTACCATCAGAGTGAACAGGCAACCTACAGAATGGGAAAAAATTTTTGCAACCTACTCATCTGACAAAGGGCTAATATCCAGAATCTACAAAGAACTCAAACAAATATACAAGAAAAAAACAAACAACCCCATCAAAAAGTGGGGAAAGGATATGAACAGACATTTCTCAAAAGAAGACATCCATACAGCCAACAGACACATGAAAAAATGCTCATCATCACTGGCCATCAGAGAAATGCAAATCAAAACCACAATGAGATACCATCTCACACCAGTTAGAATGGCAATCATTAAGAAGTCAGTAAACAATAGGTGTTGGAGAGGATGTGGAGAAATAGGAACACTTTTACACTGTTGGTGGGATTGTAAACTAGTTCAACCATTATGGAAAACAGTATGGCGATTCCTCAAGGATCTAGAACAAGATGTACCATATGACCCAGCCATCCCACTACTGGGTATATACCCAAAGGATTATAAATTACTCTACTACAAAGACACATGCACACGTTTGTTTATTGCGGCACTATTCACAATAGCAAAGACTTGGAATCAACCCAATGTCCATCTGTGACAGACTGGATTAAGAAAATGTGGCACATATACACCATGGAATACTATGCAGCCATCAAAAGGATGAGTTTGCGTCCTTTGTAGGGACATGGATGCAGCTGGAAACCATCATTCTTAGCAAACTATCACAAGAAGAGAAAACCAAAACACCGCATGTTCTCACTCATAGGTGGGAACTGAACAATGAGATCACTTGGACTCGGGAAGGGGAACATCACACACTGGGGCCTATCATGGGAGGGGGGAGGAGGGAGGGATTGCATTGGGGAGTTATACATGATATAAACGTCATGCACATGTACCCTAGAACTTAAAGTATAATAAAAAAAAAAAAAAAAAAAAAATTACAGCCCTAATTAAAAGGAACTTTTAAAAATGTAAAAAAAAAAAAAAAAGAATAAGTAATGTACAACTTGGTATGTGACGTTTATGGGAGTATTACAGAGGAGAGAGTAATGAATTTTCTTGTGGGGAATTAGGGACAGATGAATAAATGTTACAAAAACTGAAAAAAAAAAAAAAATAATAATAATAATAATATTCACCTAAATGTAAATGGGCTAAATGTTCCAATTAAAAGACACAGACTGGCAAGTTGGATAAAGAGTCAGGAGCTCTTGTAGGTCAGGCCTGGTGATGACAAGACCCATCAGTTTGCTGTATTCAGGAGACCCATCTCACATGCAGAGACACACATAGGCTCAAAAGAAAGGGATGGAGGAAGATCTACCAAGCAAATGGAAAACATAAAAATGCAGGGGTTGCAATCCTAGTCACTGATAGAGTTTAAACCAACAAAATCAAAAGAGACAAAGAAGGGCATTACATAATCATAAAGGGATCAATTCAACAAGAAGAGCTAACTATCCAAAATATATATGCACCCAATTCAGGAGCACCCAGATTCATAAAGCAAGGCCTTAGAGACTTACAAAGAGTCTTAGACTCCCACACAATAATAATGGGAGACTTTAAATCCCACTATCAACATTAGACAGATCAATGAGACAGAAAGTCAAGGATGTACAGGAATTGAACCCAACTCTGCACCAAGCAGACCTAATAGACATCTACAGAACTGTCCACCCAAACCAACAGAATACATTGTTCTCAGCACCACATCACACTTATTCCAAAATGACCACATAGTTGGAAGTAAAGCACTCCTCAGGAAATATAAAAGAACAGAAATTATAACAAACTCTCTCTCAGACCACAGTGCAATCAAACAAGAATTCAGGATTAAGAAACTCAATCAAAACTGCTCGACTAAATGGAAACTAAACAACCTGCTCCTGAATGACTACTTTACATAACGAAATGAAGGCAGAAAAAAGATGTTCTTTGAAACAATGAGAACAAAGATACATCATACCAGACTCTCTGGACACATTTAAAGCAGTGTGTAGAGCAAAATTTATAGCAATAAATGCCCACAAGAGAAAGCAGGAAAGATCTAAAATTGACATCCTAATATCACAATTAAAAGAACTAGAGAAGCAAGAGCAAACACATTCAAAAGCTAGCAGAAGGCAAGAAATAACTAAGATCAGAGCAGAACTGAAGGAGACAGAGACACAGAAAACCCTTTAAAAAATCAATGAATCCAGAAGCTGGCTTTTTGAAAAGATTAAAAAAATTGATAGACAGCTAGCAAGGCTAATAAAGAAGAAAAGAGGGAAGAATCAAATAGATGCAATAAAAAATGAGAAAGGGGATATCACCACTGACCCCACAGAAACACAAACTACCATCAGAGAATACTAAAAACACCTCTACATAAATAAGCTGGAAAACCTAGAATAAATGGATAAATTCCTGGACAGATACATTCTCCCAAGACTAAACCAGGAAGAAGTTGAATCCCTGAATAGACCAACAACAGGCTCTGAAATTGAGGCAATAATTAATAGCCTACCAACAAAAAAGTCCAGGACCAGAAAGATTCATAGCCAAATTCTACCAGAGGTACAAGGAGGAGCTGGTACCATTCCTTCTGAAATTATTCCAATCAATAGAAAAAGAGGGAATCCTCCCTAACTCATTTTATAAGGCCAAAGTCATCCTGATACCAAAGCCTGGCAGAGACACAACAACAACAAAAAGGAGAATTTTAGACCAATATCCCTGATGAACATCCGTGCAAAAATCCTCAATAAAATACTGGCAAACCAAATCCACAGCACTTCAAAAAGCTTATCCACCATGATCAAGTGGGCTTCATCCCTGGGATGCAAGACTGGTTCAACATACACAAATCAATAAACGTAATCCAGCATATAAACAGAACCAAAGACAAAAACCACATGGTTATCTCAGTAGATGCAGAAAAGGCCTTTGACAAAATTCAACAGCTCTTCATGCTAAAAACTTAATAAATTCGGCATTGATGGAACATATCTCAAAATAATAAGAGATATTTATGACAAACCCACAGCCAATATCATATTGAATAGGCAAAAACTGGAAGCATTCCCCTTGAAAGCTAGCACAAGACAGGAATGCCCTCTTTCACCCCTCCTATTCAACATAGTGTTGAACTTCTGGCCAGGGCAACCAGGCAAGAGAGAGAAATAAAGGGTATTCAATTAGGAAAAGAGGAAGTCAGATTGTCCCTGTTTGCAGATGACATGATTGTATATTTAGAAAACCTCATCATCTCAACCCAAAATCTCCTTAAGCTGATAAGCAACTTCAGCAAAGTCTCGGGATACAAAATCAATTTGCAAAAATCACAGGCATTCTTATACACCAATGACAGACAAACAGAGAACCAAATCATAAGTGAACTCCCATTCACAATAGCTTCAAAGAGAATAAAATATCTAGGAATCCAACTTACAAGGGATGTGAAGGACCTCTTCAAGGAGATCTACAAACCATTGCTCAATGAAATAAAAGAGGACAGAAACAAATGGGAGAACATTTCATGCATTCCATGCTCATGGATAGGAAGAATCAATATCGTGAAAATGGCCATACTGCACAAGGTAATTTACAGATTTAATGCCATCCCCATTAAGCTACCAATGACTTTCTTCACAGAATTGGAAAAAACTACTTTAAAGTTCATATGGAACCAAAAAAGAGCCCGCATTGCCAAGACAATCTTAAGTCAAAAGAACAAAGCTGGAGGCATCACACTACCTGACTTCAAACTATACTACAAGGCTGCAGTATCCAAAAGAGCATGGTACTGGTACCAAAACAGAGCTCTAGACCAATGGAACAGAACAGAGCCCTCAGAAATAATACCACACTTCTACAACTATCTGATCTTTGACAAACCTGACAAAAACAAGAAATGGAGAAAGGGTTCCCTATTTCATAAATGCTGCTGGGAAAAGTGGCTAGCCGTAAGTAGAAAGCTGAAACTGGATCCTTTCCTTACACCTTATACAAAAATTAATTCAAGATAGGTTAGAGACTTAAATGTTAGACCTAAAACCATAAAAACCCTAGAAGAAAACCTAGGCGATACCATTCAGGACATAAGCATGGGCAAGGACTTCATGTCTAAAACAACAAAAGCAATGGTAACAAAAGCCAAAATTGACAAATGGAATCTAATTAAACTAAAGAGCTTCTGCACAGCAGGAGAAACTACCATCAGAATAAACAGGCAACCTACAGAATGGAAGAAAAATTTTTGCAATCTACTCATCTGACAAAGGGCTAATATCCAGAACCTACAAAGAACTCAAAAACTTTACAAGAAAAAAAAAACCATTAAAAAGTGGGCAAAGGATCTGAACAGACACCTCTCAAAAGAAGACATTTATGCAGTCAACAGACACATGAAAAAATACTCATCATCACTAGCCATCAAAGAAATGCAAATCAAGACCACAATGAGATACCATCTCACCCCAGTTAGAATAGTGATCATTAAAAAGTCAGGAAACAACAGGTGCTGGAGAGGATGTGGAGAAATAGGAACACTTTTACACTGTTGGTGGAACTGTCAGCTAGTTCAACCATTGTGGAAAACAGTGTGGCAATTCCTTAAAGATCTAGAACTAGAAATACCATTTGACCCAGACATCCCATTACTGGCTGTATCCCCAAAGAATTATAAATCATGCTGCTATAAAGACATATGCACACATATGTTTATTGCGTTACTATTCACAACAGTAAAGACTTGGAACCAACACAAATGTTCATCAATGATAGACTGGATTAAGAAAATGTGGCACATATACACCATGGAATACTATGCAGCCATAAAAGAGGATGAGTTCATGTCCTTCATAGGGACATGGATGCAGCTGGAAACCATCATTCTCAGCAAACTACTGCAAGAACAGAAAACCAAACACCACATGTTCTCACTCATGGATGAGAATTGAACAATGAGAACACCTGGACACAGGAAGGAGAGTATCACACACCAGGGCCTGTTGTGGGGTGGGGGGAGGAGGGAAGGATAACGTTAGGAGATATACCTAATGTATAAGACGAGTTAATGGGTGCAGCACACCAACATGCCGCATGTATACATGTGTAACAAATCTACACGTTGTGCATATATACCCTGGAATATAAGCTTTAATAAAGTAAAATAATAAAATAAAAAAGGGACGATGAAAATAAATGAAATGTAACACAGAGCATGTGAGATAATGTTTTAATACATATCTAAAAATGTCTTAAAATTCAATAGAAATAAAATAAAATCTTCTAAAACTTGACAAAACGAAACAACAAAAATTACAGACTGGAAAAGCCTGGCTGACTGGAGTGATGTCCTGTCTCAAGAAGGAACAAACAAACACACAAACAAGCAAAGGAATCTGAAAGCAGAGAATCAAACAGATATTTGTACACCGTTCTTCCTTCTTCCTACTAGCACTCTTCATAGTCGGAAAAGTCTAAAAGAACCCAAATGTGTCACGAATTACTTCATCAGTTTTTTAGGATCTGAAATACTGCCTCAATTTTCAGTTACTCATTGTGGGGTGGACCTGCAGTTACCACATTTGGTCCAAAATTTTATGTTGATGAAGGTAGACCTGTCCTGCATTTTCAGAGGGACAGAATTCTGCTGTTTCTCCAGGTTCTTTGGCTTACCAGGAATGAAGATCCGGGAAGAATGTATGTGTGTGTGTGTGTATGTATGTATGTATGTACATAAGTATTTCCTGTTTTTAAATTTAAAAAATACGGGATACATGTGCAGAACGTACAGGTTTGTTATATAGGTATCCTCTGCCATGGTGGTTTGTTGCACCTATTGACTCATCCTTTAAGTTCTCTTCCCTCACCCCCAGTCCCTAGCGGGCCGTGTTGTGTCGTTCCCCTCACTGTGTCCTTGTTTTCTCAATGTTCAACTTTCACTTATTAGTGAGAAGAGAACATGCGGTGTTTGATTTTTTTGTTACTGTGTTAGTTTGCTCAGTATGATGGCTTCATCCATGTGCCTGCAAAAGACATGATCTCATTCCTTTTTATGACTGCATAGTATTTTATGGTGTATATGTACTACATTTTCTTTATCCAGTCTAGCACTGAAGGGTATTTGGGTTGGTTTCATGTCTTTGCCATTGTATATAGTGCTGCAATAAACTTACATGTGCATGTGTCTTTATAGTGGAATGATTTATATTCCTTTGGGATATAGCCAGTAATGGGATTACTGGGTCAAAAGGTGGTTCTGGTTCTAGATCCTTGAGGAATCACCATACTGTCTTCCACAATGGTTGAACTAATTTACAGTTTCCCCAACAGTGTAAAAGCGTTCCTCTTTCTTCTCAGCCTCACCAGCATCTATTGTTTCTTAACTTTTTAATAATCACCATCCTGATGGGTGTAAGATGGTATCTCATCGTAGTTTTGATTTTCACTTCTCTGATGATCAGTATTGTTGAGCTTTTAAAAAATAGATTTGTTGGTTAGATAAATGTCTTCTTTTGATAAGTTTCTGTTCATATCCTTTGCTCACTTTTGATGGTTTTGTTTGTTTTTTTGCTTGTAAATATGTTTAAGTTCCTTGTCAATTTTTGTTATTAGACCTTTGTCAGATGGGTAGGCTGCAATAATTTTCTCCCATCCTGTAGGTTGATTGCTCATGCTGATGATAGTTTCTTTGCTGTGCAGAAGGTCTTTAGTTTAATTAGATCCGATTTGTCAATTTTGGCTTTTGTTGCAATTGCTTTTGACATTTTTGTCATGAAGTCTTTGTCCTTGCCTGTGTCCTGAATGGTATTGCCTAGTTTTCTTCTAGGGTTTTTATGGTTTTGGATTTTACATTTAAGTCTTTAATCCATCTTGAGTTAATTATTGTATAGGTGTAAGGAAGGGGTCAAGTTTTGGTGTTCTGTATATGGCAAGCCAGTTTTCCCAGCATCATTTACTGAATAGGAGATCCTTTCTCCCTTGCTTGTTTTTGTCAGGTTTGTCAAAGATCAGGTGTTCATAGATGTGTGGTGTTATTTCGGAGGTCTTTGTTCTGCTCCATTGCTCTATATGTCTGTTTTGGCAGCAGTAGCCTGCTGTTTTGGTACTGTAGCCTTCTAGTACAGTTTGTAGTTAGCGTAATGCCTCCAGCTTTGTTATTTTTGTTTATGATTGTCTTGGCTATATGGGGTATTCTTTGATTCCATATGACATTTAAAATAGTTCTTTCTAATTCTGTGAAAAATGTCAACGGTATTTTGATGAATCTATAATGTTTGGGCAGTATGGCCATTTTCACAATATTGATTCTTCCTATTCATGAGGATGGAATGTTTTTCCATTCGTTTGTGTCCTCTCTTATTACCTTGAGCAGTGGTTTGCAGTTGTCCTTGAAGAGGTCCTTCACATCCCTTGTACTCCTAGTTGTATTCCTAGGTATTTTACTCTCTTTGTAGCAATTGTGAATGGGAGTTCATTCGTGATT
>NW_022681103.1:0-37144 GCF_009764315.1 Trachypithecus francoisi | reverse complement strand
GATTAACTAGAGCAGGATGCAGCCTTACTGGAACTTGCTCATTGATGGAATATAGGCACTTTATTTTTTGTTATACTCGAGGTATGCTCAAATGTAAACAGTTTGAGCTGTGTTAGAAGGATATCCAAGATTGTAATGAAGAAAGCAACAACTTGATCAAGTACCAACTAATGAACTTTATGTTTGAAGTATATGGAACATGGACCTTGGCAATCAGTTTTCATCTTGACCTTTTATATTTTTACTAGAATCTTGGTCTATCACCCAGGCTGGAAGCGTGGAGCACAGTAGTACGATGTCCATTCTCTGCAACCTCTACCTCCCAGGTTCAAGCGATTCTTATGCCTCAGCCTCCCTAGTAGCTGGGGTTACAGGGTGTGTGCCACCATGTCCGGATAATTTATTTTTAGTAGAGATGGGGTTTTGCCATGTTGGCCAAGCTGGTCTGCAACTGCTGACCTCAAGTGATCCACCCACCTCAGCTTCCCAAAGTGCTGGGATTACAGGTCTGAGCCACCATCGCTGGCCTGATCTTCTGTTCTAATATTGGTTATTCAGTCTCAATGATAGTGCTTGGTTGTATTAAATTGGGGTAGAAAGCACAATTGAAATGAATTTGGTTGTGTATGCACGTGCTGACTTAGCGTTCATGGCTGCACTGTGAGGTGGGCATTGTTCCTGAAGGAAGGTCGGATGGGCAAGTCAGGGCTTAGATACGGGACTTGTGGGCCGTCACTGCTGTCCCATGGCTGAGATCAGGCCTGTCTGATGCCTGTACCCCGAACTCTTAACACACGAACGAGCAACTGTCAAGAGTCGGTGCTCAAGTGTGATGTGGCCTGTGGTGTTTGCCTCACAGGCTTGCCTTGGCTCGGGGTAACAGGGCAACAATTCCCTCCCTTGTGCGGCTGCCTGGGAGTCCCAGGAGAACCCACTGATACCGTTGATAAATGCTGGACGTCGAACGTTCTCCTTGGTAGCAGCACATCTGGAATCGGACAGTGCAGTTAGATTCTCGGCCAGCAAACCTGTACGGGAATGTGTGAACTCTGCGTTTGCTTCTCCCGGGCAAAGGTGAATTCCTGGTCACTACTGGATGGCAACAGGTGTGGCCTCAGGAGCAGCACCGAGACGAGCACCCGGGTGCAGGAAGAGCATCTGCAAGAGGGGTTGGGGAATGTGACAGACACTCGTACAAGTTCAGCTGTTAACGTGGGGGGGGTGTGGGGTGGGTGAGACCAGATTTTCTCATTGTTGCCCCTTTCTGAAAAGGACCCTGAATTGACTTCTCTGTGGCTCCTTGCGCCCTCCTGTCAGGTTGGAGGACACTGCCCCCTGGCTCAGGCCCTGCTTGCGGCGAGGCGGAAGCTGCTGTGCTTGCCCTGCCCTCCCTGTGACGTCCTCTGTGCTGTTCTCCTCCGGGACAGTTCTGCCGAGCAAGCTTGGACTCTGCTCCCTTCTGCTCTTGGATTACATGTCTGGAAGGCTTGTGTTCTTTCTGGTTTTTGATGATGCTGAGCTGTGTTTTTGCAAGGATGACACGTGCCCATAGCAGGAGAAGCCCCTTTGCAACTTGAACATCTTGACGTTCTCAAGCAGAGCTTGCTATCGAAGTTGACAGACTCCTGTGTTTTTGTTTTGGCAGAAACTGAATTTCAGTCCTAGGACAGCTTCACACTTGATCCTAGCTCTTCTCTCTCACTGCTCCCCTCGTATGTGGCAGAATCCTATGCCCTGAAGTTGACCAGTCCCTTCATTTGAAAATCAGTTAATGTATGCGATCCTCATGAGAATTTTACTGTTTTAAAGCAATCGCAAAGACTGGGTTTTGTGACACCAGTGTTTTATGTGTATTTTACTTGCACTCACAATAAGCTTTGTCTTCTAAATATTCCATGTTTCAGATGAGCACTGGAATCATGCCCTGCAGTAGTTTTGCTTTTCCACTTTTCTTTTTGGCTAAGGTAAAGTTGAGAACATTGTGATATTAGGTGTAGTGAACCCTTTTAGTTTCTTCTATGTCTGTTTTCCTTTAAGGCAAAACCAGCAGACTGATACCAGTTTGTGAGCACCTGGCATCTCCCAGGCCTTTCCTGGGTCTTCCCTCCGCTGTCTCATGGAGAGAGCTGTCACTTGTGGAAGGTGAACCTAAGAATCTGTGCGTGGAATTAAGTAAATGTCATAGCTCTCTTCTGTGATGAACTGAATCATATTAAGCCCAGTAAATTGTAACAGCAGGTTTTGCACATACAAAGCATTGAATACCAGGACAGATAACCAGGCTGCGACGCTTCTGGTCCTGCACAAGACCTCCGGTATCACAGCACATTTAACAAATTGGCAGCATTGAGTGTTTGAAAACGTTGTGTATGTACCATGTCCATGATTTTCGAGGGCCTGGAAAAACACCTCTGTGGTTATGGCAATCTTGATCAATGGGAGCTTAAGGTTAGTACTGGGGCAGACTGTGTTTTAAAGAATCAAGGTCTCTCGAGTATGTTTCGGTTTTCCCATGAAGAAGAAAGATGTTAGCTGTTCTTTCCTGGACTGTGGCTATCAGAGTGCCCCACCATGGTCACTCACATGTTGACTTCATTTCCGCTTAACCGGGCTGGGCTTGGGCCAGAGTACTTCGGTAGTCAAATGTCATATGAGGCTGAGGAACTGTCTTCTGCTTCATCGTTGGCATATGGAAATAATGTTTTCCAAAGCATACTCTCCTTTATCATTTGTTTATGTAAAATAATGGAATGATTATTTTAACTGTGCAGTTTCCTATGCTTGGTTATGTAATTGTGGAAAGATAACGGTTTTATTTTCCTAAAATCTGTGCTAGGAATTGTGCAAAATTTTTGTGAAATGTCCAGTTTACTAGCTTAAGTTATAGATCTTTGTATAGAAAAGAAAAAGTCTATTGCTACAAGGAGCATTGTCTTGATCGATGCAAAAAGCTTTAGACTTATTGGCCGTGTAGTCAGTCAAATGCATTAGAATGTGGCGAAAATTGAGAAAAGCATTGAACTTTTAAAATCTGCTGTGCAGTTTTCTTCAACTCCCTTTCAAGGTACTTAATTTCAATAAAAGACAGAATAAAGTGTTCCCGTTGAGGAAAGTGGCAGGAGGACTGTTCAGAATGTGTTCCGAATCTGAGCAGTCCTGCCACACTCGTCTGTGATGTGGTGCTGTCCATGGTACCACTTTTACAGAACTTTAAGAATGCTGCTTCTGTGAAGAAAATACATTTATTCTTAGCATTTCAGTTTTGAGTTTTGAGAAGTGTAAAACGTGTTAATGCTTTCTTTCCCTGACAGAATTTGCTTATTCTTTTTTTTTTTTTTAATGCCTACAAGACTCTGAAGCACATGAATCACTTAAAAAAAAAGAAAAAAGGGCCTGGCGTGATGGCTCACGCCTGTAATCCCAGCGCTTTGGGAGGCCGAGGCGGGCGGATTGCTTGAGCCTGGGAGATTGAAACCCAGGGAACCAGCCTGGGCAACCTGGTGAAATCCCATCTCTACTGAAAACACACAAATTAGCTGGGCATGATGACTGCACACCTGTAGTCCCGGCTCCTCCAAAGGCTGAAGAGAATCGCTTGAGCCTGGGAGGCGGACGTTGCAGTGAGTGGATATCACGCCCTTGCTGTCAAGCCTTGTTGACAGAGTTTGGACCCTGCCTGAAAAACAGCAACGATCATGACGTATGGGTGAACTACCCGGCTGCTCCGTCTAGAGTAGAATAAATCCAATGACATTTTTGTCTTTTATTAGCATTGAAGTTTTCTTAATCATCCCTTTGTTTTCGTTACATTGTAGCAATATATTGCTGCTTAGAGTATGGAACAAGTAGGCTTCTCTGGATCGGGTTCTTACTGGATTACTAAAACTTAGAATGATTTTTCCCCTCCTTGGATGTGACTTATAGAACTTTGCCTTTTGAGGTGATGTGCTGCATTTGATAGCGGACACAGGACGGCCCAAAGATTCACTTACGGGGGTAAAGTATGTGCTTTGTAGTGTTTCCCTCCTAGAATCAAAACGGTTCCTCTCATTTGTGGGTCGCTGATGCTATTTGCTGAAAACATTTTAAATTTTATTTATTTTAATTTTTGAGACAGACTCTTGCTCTGTCGCCCAGAGTGGAGTGCACTGGCACGATTTCGGTTCACTGCAAACTCTGCCTCCCATCTACACGCCATTCTCCTGTCTCAGCCTCCCGAGTAGCTGGGACTACAGGTGCCCGCTACCACGCCTGGCTAATTTTTTGTATTTTTGGTAGAGACGGGGGTTTCACCGTGTTATTCAGGATGGTCTCGATCGCCTGACCTTGTGATCCGCCTGCCTTGTCCTCCAAAAGTGCTGAAATTACAAGCGTGGGCCGGCGCACCCGGCCGAAAACATGTTTCTTTACAGCCTCAGTCCTCATTTGGGTAGTCTGTTCTTTGTAGGACATTCAGGGAGCGGGTGACATCTTGAGTCTTGAAAGGCGCGCTCTGCAAGATGGGAATCTTCCGGCTGCTTATTTAGGGAATCCTGCCGGCTGTCATTTAGTGGAGAGCGCAGTTTCCTGGCTGCCCTGGTCTTTGAGGGGAGGGAGACTGAGGGGTCATTTTCGCACTTGGACCAACGTGTTTATGAAACCTGGCTTGTGGATCATTTGGATGTTTTTATGAAGGAAAAGCCACATCTGTGACTTTCAGATGAGTGGAAGTCATGTGAAAATATATATATATATTTGGCTACTATGGAGAAGTTTTGTCCTTGGGACCTGTGAATACAGTCACGGGAGAGCAGAATGTTCACGGTGTGGTGCTTACAGTGTACATGCAGAGTCACATTCTTCACAAGTATTACTTTAAAAAGTGACAAATAAGAGAAAAATATTTTCCTCATGACAACCTCGGTAAGAAGCTGGCACTACTCTTGTTTTTGGAGGGGTGTGAAGGGAATATTGAGAAAGTGTCATCAACATTAGACTCACCCACTCTGCAAATCCTGTGCCGGCTGGAGTGAGGACCCCATGACGGAAAGATGCACCCCTCTGCCCGGAAGGAGTTGAATCTTTGTGGCACTCAGGATGCACGGTTCTTCTCATATAAAGGCAGAGTGTGAAACGCTGTGGAGGCTGAGAGAAGAGATGTGGTTAGCAAGTATGAGTGAGACGTTTGGGCCTTGTTAGCACCTGTCGTCTATGCAGCAAGCTTTGCTATCTGCACACGTGTGATCCTTAGAACACTGGCGTGTGGAGCCGTGAGGCTGTCGAGGGCCCCTGCTCGCAGCAGGCTGAGGAGTTCCCTGTTACCACCAGGATAACCATAATTGAAGGCTGTCACTCAATCCCAAGTCCCGGAAGGGGGTTCCTTTCAGAGAGGAAAACACCCTTGGAGCCTCGAGCAGAATTCAGTGATTTTTCTTATAATGTTGCTTAGATTTCAGCACCTTCGCTGAAAGCTGGTCTCCCATGCCGTGAGCAGGAGCCCACCCCATTGCTTCAGCCAGGAAGATGCTGCCCTCATACTGGAATTGACTTCAAACAAACTTGAAAGCTCTGGCACCGCTGCTCATTTCCATACTGTTGCAGGCCATCTACAATACGGAGCATGCCTTGGCGTTTTGATTTTGTGACTCCTCTTGAACGGCTCTGAGATGGCTCAACGCGAGTTAGACATTTGCAGAAATGATCAAGCAGAGCTGCAGTCATCTTGCAGATCAAGTGAAGTTTTTTCTGAAAGCCTGTTACAGGCTTAAATTTCTGATCCCTTTCCATCCACTGATCTTGTATGATTGGTTTCTTTTTGCACCCATTTGGGTCTGTGAAGCGTCTCCCCACCGTGGTAGAACTTTAACTCTGATTTCATGCATGAGTCGGTATCCTCACTCTTCATCTGTGAGGAGAAAGCGCGGCAGGTCCTGCGTGGTTTCCATCCTCTCCCTGCATGCGGATGGATTGGGAGGTATTTGTGATGTGTGAACTTGCTACCCCCAGAGACTCCTTGTTCACTCCCCTGGACTGTACTCCTCCCTACTCCCCTGGACCACACACCTCCCTCCTGGTTAACTCCCTGGACCACGCTCCTCCCTCCTAGTTCACTCTCTGAACCACACTCCTCCCTCCTGGTTCACTCCGTGGACCACACTCCTCCCTCCTGGTTCACTCCCTGGACCACACTCCTCCCTCCTGGTTCACTCCCTGGGCCAAACTCCACCCTCCTCCTTCCTGGTTTACTCCCTGTGTCCCCACTCCACCCTCCTGGTTCACTGCCCTGGGCCCCCACGCCTCCCTCCTTGTTCACTCCCCTGGGCCCCCACACCTCCCTCATAGTTCACTCCGCAGGACCCCCACTCCTCCCTACTCCCCTGGGCCGCATTCCTTCTTCCTGGTTCACTCCCCTGGGTCCCCACTCCTCCCTCTTCGGGGCGTGGTAGTTTCTGCTGTGCTTGTGCCAGCGCGATAAGGCTGAGTGGCAGCTCCAGGGCTGTGGCTGCTCACGCAGCTGTGGCGTTAGTGCAGAGAACTGCGGGGACGCAGCTGCCCTTGCTGTGATGCTTCGAGTGTCATAGTCGGTGTGGGAAGCTGGGTGGGACGTGGATGTCCCAGGAAGGGACAGGAGCCTCCCCTCAGCCTCTGTCAAACACTTCTCAGCCAGGCATGGTTGCTCATGCCTGTAATCCCAGCGCTTTGGGAGGCCAGGGCAGGCGGATCACCTGAGGTCAGGAGTTGGAGACCAGCTTGACCAATGTGATAATTTTTGACACATTAAGGATTAAGGAAAATGACTCCCACTCGTTTGCCTTGCTTTTTAATTGACGATTGGTGTAGCCCAGTAGTCTGAACTTGTTAAGCAACCATTCTTACTGAAAGGCTAATCTTTAAAACTCTTCCTCTGGTCACGTCTTTGGCTGCTGTAATCAAATGCAATGTAATCAGCACTGGTTAATGGCTTTCCTTGCTTGGCTAACAAATGCTCCTCAGAAACTTTGATTTCTTGTTATTTTCATTTATAATTATGTTTTAAGCCTTCTAATTTTTCTAGCTTTTTTGCGAGTTGGGAATAATTGTGATGGGTGCTTAGTTTGGATTGTTGACGTACACTCTATGCCCAGCTACTATGCCATTGTGTGAACACTGATTTGTCACTTTCTCATGAAGACTGATTTCACCTAGTTTGGTAAATTCTATTAGGGAAGGGGGTGGAATGCAACTGCTGTTAGGAGGCTTTTTTAAGGATCGGGGAAATGTTGCCATGATTATTACCATTACAGAAGGAACATAAAAATACGTGCTGCCTTCAGTCATGATGAATATGTAAGTCCGCATCTGTGACTGCAGAAAGCGGTAGCCCCAAATCTTAAAATCGTGTGGATGCACCAAGCCCACCTGCAGGGCACTGTGGAGCAGCCTGCATTAGCTGAAGTTGGCCCACAAGCCCTGAGGGATGGTGTCTGAGTTATGATAAGGCTCTGACTTAGGATTAAACAGGCCTCCAAGTACTATGATATTCTAAACAAAGACACGAGAGTGTCCAGGGAGCCCAGTGGGCACCTGTAGGCAGTGTAGGTGAGAAAAGGCCCCAAGGAAGGTTCCTGCAGCTCAGCTAGGAGGATTCTGTAAGGCAGTAGACACATCAATGTTCACATAGGAGTGTTGAGCTATATTCATTCCTTTTAAGCAGCCAGGCTTGTGCGTGTTTTGAGGGGCACTCACATGGCGCCCCTACCACCCTCACTGCTGGTTGTGCCTGTTTGATGTTCCGGATTTCTGTGTTAAGTGTGTCCACTCTCCAAATGTATCTCTGTCTCTAGAATATTTTAGAGTAGACCATTTATTGTTTAAACGCTTATTTTTAGTGAGGAAGAAATCTTTAAAACGGGCCATACAGACCCTGCTATAAATGTTTAACAATGGAATGTGTAATGTTTAACACGTTTTAACAATGGAATGTGTAATGTTTAACACGTAGTGTTTAAAGTAGAAGACAGTTTAATTTAGAAATCCTGTTGGAATGGCAACTTAAATTACCACCATCCATATGCATATGGAAAAGAAAGAGTGAATGTGCAGAATTGGAATTTTCTCTATTTTGTAGAGATTCTGTAACGTATCAGGTACAAGCCTCACTTCATGATTTAAATGCATGAAGCTGAAATGACAAAACTTGACAAAAACATGCCTTTGAATAGTGAGCCTTTATCCTCCTTGAAATAGTGATTCATTCACTAAAATGTCCACCAGAACAACAGCCAAAAGCCTCGAGGAATCTTCTGTGATGTTGATGACATTTGGTAGATGTGTTGCTGAGACTCTGAAATGAGAAGCCCGGGAGGTGCAGGTCTATCAGGCTGTGGGACGTGGGAGAGCTGCTGCTTCAGGGGTTGGAGTCCCCGTGCCAGAGGCTCAGTCCTGCAGAGACTTTTGCACAGTGGGCACCTGCTGCCTCCGGTTGATGGTGAGTCCCCCAGATGAATACCCATGAAAGGTACCATGTCAGCAAAGAGTCAAACTCTGTGAAGCATTTGGAGATTTATTCTGAGCCAGATGAGCTACCATGGCCCCTGATACAGCCCTCAGGAGATCCTAAGAACGTATTCCCGAGGTGGTCAGAGCCCAGCCTGGTTTTATAGATTTTAGGGAGACATGAGACAATCGATCAAATAAATGTAAGATGTACATTGGTTTGGTCTGGAAAGGTGGCACAACTGGAAGCAGGGGTGTCCAGGTCATAGGTAGATTCAAAAATTTCCTGATTGACAGATGGTCGAGAGAGTTGTCAGATAAGGGATTGTGGAGACCAAGACTTTGTCATGTGGAGGGAATCCCCCAGGTAGCTTCGGAGAGAATAGATTGTAAATGTTTCCCATCAGACGAAGAGTCTAAGTTCTAATTCCAGAAGGGAGGTGGGGTGATGAGGCAATTCCGACCCCCACCGATCATGGCCTGGACTAGTTTTTCAGATTAGCTTTGGAATGCCCTTGTCAAAAGCAGGGGCTGTGACAAGGTGGGTGAGCCATCCCCCGCGAGGTGGGGACCCATAGCCACCCCCTCTCCCCTCCTTGCTATTGGGAGCCACCTCGCAGGGGGGTGAGCCAGCCCCCGCGAGGTGGGGACCGAGAGCCATCCCCTCTCCCCCCCTGGCTATTGGGAGCCACCTCGCAGGGTGAGCCACCCCCCACAAGGTGGGGACCCATAGCCACCCCTTCCCCTCCTTGGTTATTGGGAGCCATGGTGGACTCACGGCCTGTTTTGGATATTGTGAGTAGTATCGTCTTCCCCTCTGGAAATAATGAACTCTTTCACAGACCGGTGTACACCTCCAATGTATTGCTCAGGGACAATGATATTATTAATGATTAAACATCAAGAATCGATTGTAATAATTATTAATACTATCAATTAATATTTTACCATTAATATTGATAATTATTTTAAATAGATGATGGATGCCAAAAATTCATTGTTAATAATGGACATTTATTACGATTAATTCTTAATATTGTTTTATTGTCAGCATCACTTAGTGTTGATTTAAGTAACATTAATGATGATATTATTTTATTAATAGTGTTAATATATTATTAATACTAATCAACATTTTAAATTAGTATTAATATTTAGTGTGTCTTATTGTCATTATTGTCATTGATTAGTATTAATTTTTATCATATTTATTAATATTAATAATTAATAGACTTATTCCTGATATCCGGCGAGGAGAAGTTGATATTACTCCCAATATCGCAGAAAGTGTCCACTCCTCTATGCTGTTTTTCCTAATAACCAGGGGGTAGAGGATGACATTAATGAAATTACCGCAGTGTGTGTTCATCCTTTTGGTCTTCTTGTTTCTTCTATCCAGAGTGCGAGAGGATGATATTACTCCCAATATCGCAAGTGGCGTGGACCTCCAATGTGACATTTTCCCTCACATCCAGCCGGGGAGAGGAAGATATTACTAATAGCCAGCCGGGGAAAGGCACATATTATCCCGAATATCACAGGGGTGTACATCCCCTTGTGATATTGTTCCTTATATCCTGGGATGGAGAAGATAATACTAGTGGTAATATGGCAGGGGTTTTACACACCCACTGTGCTATTGTTCCGAATAACATGATATGACTCCCAGTATCACGGGGGGGTACATCCTCCTGTGATACTGTTTCTTATATTCAAGGGCAGAGAATGATATTTCTCCCAATATCGCAGGGGTTGTACACACCTCCTGTGATATTGTTCGTAATATCCCGAAGAGGAGAGCGTAATATTACTCTCAATATCTCAGCGGGTGTACACCTCGTTTGTAATATTTTTCATGATATCCAAGACAGGAGAGTATGATAAGACTCCCAATATGGCAAGAAGTGTACAGCCGCCTGTGATATAGTTCCTAATATCGAGCGGGAAAGAGGCTGAGTTTTCTTTCGATATCGCAGTGGGTGCACACCGCCCCCAGCCCTGGGGTATCGTTCCTAATATCCAGGCGGGAAGAAGATGACATGGCTGACAATATCGAAAGGGTTGGACAACTCTTCTGCGATATGGTTCCTGATATCCAGGGGGTGAATGGATGATATTACTCCCAATAAAGTAGGAACCATACAGCCAGCGTGGGATTTTGTCCTTAATAACCACAGGCGAGAGATGATATTACTGCCAACATTGCAAGGGGTGTACACCCCTCCTCTGATGCTGTTTCTCATATCCAGGAAAGGAGAAGATGGTATTACTACCAATATTGAAGAGATATACAATCCCCATGGGATATTGTTCTAAAGATACAGGTTGAAAGAGGATGAGACTCCATCCAATATGACAAGGGGTGTACACCCCGCCTGTGATATGAATCGTAAAACCTACAAGAATGACATTGCTTCCAAAAACACACGGGATGTACACCCAACCTGTGACATCGTTCCTGTCATCTAAAGGAAGAGATGATGATACTACTTCCACTACTGGAGAAGGTACACACCCCCCCTGTGATATTGTTCCTCATAACTTGTGGGGGAGAGCGTGATATTACTTCCAGTATGACAGTGGCTTGACACCCAGTCTGTGATACTGGTTCTGCACACCAACGCTGTGCCCCTCGTTTCCCATGCGTTCTCTGCACACTTTTGGAACCTCGGGGGAGGCTTTGTCTTTGGTTACAGATGAAGAGACGAAGGGTCTGAGAGGTTAAGCAAGTTTGTTACTGAAAAGCGGTTCCGATCCAGACCCCAAGAGAGGTTTCTTGGATCTCACAGAAGACAGAATTTGGGGCGAGTCCATAAAGTGAAAGCAAGTTTATTAGGAAAGACAAAGAATAAAAGAATGGCTACTCTGGCCGGGCGCAGTGGCTCACTCCTGTAATCCTATAACTTTGGGATGGCGAGGCAGGTGGATCACCTGAGGTGAGAAGTTCGAGACCAGCCTGGTCCAACATGGCAAAACCCTGTCGCCACTAAAATACAAAAAATTAACTGGGCGTGGTGACAGGTGCCTGTAATCCCAGCTACTAGGAAGGCTGAGGCAGGAGAATCGCTTGAACCCAGGAGGTAGAGGTTGTAGTGAGCCAAGATCATGCCACTGCATTCCAGTTCGGCCAACAGAGTGAGACTCCATCTCAAAAAAAAAAAAAAAAAAAAAGAAAGAAGAATGGCTGCTCCATAGGCAGAGTGGCCCCAAAGGCTGCTGGTTGCCCATTTTCATGGTTATTTCTTGATCATACGCTAAACAAGGGTTGGACTATTTATGAGTGTTCCAGGAAAGGGGTGGGCAATTCCCAGAACTGAGAGTTTCTGCCCTCCCTTCTGAGACCATGTAGGGAACCTCCAGATGTTGCCATGGCATCTGTAAACTGTCGTGGCGCTGGTGGGAGTGTCTTGTGGCAGCTAAAGCATTAGAATTAGCACATAATGAGCCGTGAGGACAATCACAGGTCACTCTCGTGGCCATCTTGGGTTTGGTGGGCTTTGGCCGACTTTACTGCAACCTGCTTTATCAGCAAGGTCTTTATGAGCTGTATCTTGTGCCGACCTCCTATCTCATCCTGTGACTAAGAATGCCTAGCCTCCTGGGAAGGCGGCCCAGCAGGTCTCATCCTCCCTTTACCCAGCCTCCATTCAAGATGGAGTCGCTCTGGCTCACGTGCCTCTGACAAGTTGGCCTGGGTTGAGTGTTCCCTCGTGTGTGGTTGTTGGAGCTGTTCCTAGGAGTAAGAGGTATGGTCAGTAGAGAACAGGCCTCTGTTAGCCCTGGGGCTGGCACTCTGCCCCAGTATGTCGGCCTCATTTTAGTGGTGACAAAACTGGGGCTCAGAGACATCAACTCCCTCACCAGGAACCCCCAGACTGTGCGTGGTGGGCTGGGGTTTGAATGTGGGGCTTGAAGACCCATCATCTCCTCTGGTCCCTCAGTCTCTGCTGCCCAAGAGGAACAGGATCCCAGGATCCAGTCCCCTCGTGGCACCAGCCAGGGTGGGTGGAGATGGGGAGGCAGAGTTCCAAAGCCCCCCGAACTCTGAGGCAGGTCGGGGACCGAGAGCAACCCGGACCTACAGGCCCCACCCCGAGAAGAATGGCTGCAGGCCCGGCCCGGCGGGCAGGAAGTCTGTGTCCTCAGTAAACGTGACGACGCTTCCGGCTGTTCCAGCCAGGCCGTGCTGTCTTCACGTTTCCAATCATGCGGCCTCCTCTCCAATTCTCAAGCCCAACACACAGAGACAGTGACCTGGGTTCTACGTGAGGTTTGTCAGCAGCTCTGACCCGCTGCTTCCCGCCAGCCCCGTGGCCGGTTCTGGAAAGCTCTCTGCTGCCCCCTGGTGGGGAGGCTCAGGGCAGGGCTCTGGCTGCAAGCATGGGGTCCCAGAACCTCCTGGCTCTGTCACATCTGCTGGGTGGAAAACCAACCCAGACGTGAACCAGTGACACCTGTGGCGCTCCCAGAACCTCCTGGCTCTGTCACCTCTGCTGGGTGGAAAACCAACCCAGGACTGAACCAGCAGATGGGTGCTTGATTACTTATTATCAGAGCTCCGCCCACTGGCAAGTCTCTCTTCGGGTCTCAGCTTCCCCTTCCATTAAACGAGGGGCTTGGGGGATACCAAGGAGGGGTAACTGCTTAGTGAGGATGGCAGGTTTCTTCTGGGGAGATGAACACGTTTTGAAACTACTTGGCGTGAGTGGTTGCACAGGACTGTGAATGCACAAATGCCACCCTATTATTCGCTTTGAAATAGTTAATTGCATGCGATGTGAAAGTCACCTCATTTAAAGTGTTTAAAAGAGGAGCCTGGGAGAGTGCACTGTATGTGAGAATCACGTGGGACCTCCACAGTCTCTGAACCTCGATTTCCTTGCATAAACTGGCAAAGAGACCGTGTGAGCTGTGTTCCCTGGGGCCAAGAGATTCCAAGAAGGAAAACCTGGGATTCCAGTGACTGGGATGAGGGCCGGGGGCCAGAAGGGGAGGGGTATGTGGGGATGGCTGGGGGGCAGCCCAGATAAGGCTTTCAATACTGGGTAGCAGCGTCTACACAGGCGGAGATCCGTGCATCTCACTTCCCGCAGGGCTGACCAGTGGCCAGAGTTGGGACTGGCCAGGCTCGGCCCAACCAAGTCTGGGAGCAGAGGACACAGAGTGAGGGATCCCCGGGGCCACCTTCACTGGCCTGCGCCTCTCCTGATACCACAAGAGAGGTCCAGGAGCTGACCTTGGGTCCTAATGGGGGACACCTTCCTGGCTGCAGGCTGGCAGGGTGGTGTGGTGGTCAGTGTACTGGGCTCTGCGTCTCCGCCCCTACGTGCTGTGTGACGGTGGGCCAGACACCTAACCTTTCTGTGCCTCTATTTCTTCAATGGCGGACAGGGACACTAGCAGCCCCTACATGCAGGCACAGTGGCCTGAAGATTAAAGGCAAGGGCGGCAGGAGACCTACAGCAAAAGCTCTGAGCAGGGAGCTGCCCAGGCAGTTCCACCACCGTCTCCCCTCTGGCCGCTGAGGAAACCGAGACTCATGGTGACCTGGCCCAGGTCTGTTGGACTCAGGGTCCTTCTCATCCCCAAGATCAGAGGGCTGCCACCAGGGAAGGAGCTGGCCCCTAGACCCCGCCCAGGAAGCACACAGGGAAGGATGCCATGGGGACTTCGGTATGATATTGCAAAAAAAAAATTATTGCTATTTGAACCCTGCTTTCATGCCTCCATTTCCCAGAAAATGAGCCACGGGAGACACCAGGAGAGGCAGGAGACCATCCTCCTTGCACAAAACCCACTCCCTCGGATGCTGTCCTCAGCGAGGGTGGCTGGGGCCAACCAGGGGGCCCACCCGCAGAGTGGCAGAGGAGGCAGGTTGACCCTGTAGACATTGAGCACTGTGGCGAAGGTCCTGGCCTTCCGGTAGAAGAAGAGCGACTTCTCGCGGTCGAGGAGGGAGTTCTGGGAGATGGTGGCGGGCCGCGTGTAGATCTTCAGCTGTGCCTTCTTGTTGCCCAGGTCCACGGCGGCTGCCAGTGCCAGCTGGTAGTACCCGGCTGCATCAAACGGGTCCTGAAGGGGACAGGCCATGCTCAGCAAAAGCGGGACTCGGAGCCCGTCTTCCCAGAGGCCGTTCCTGTCTCCAGGTCATTCCACATGTCCAGCCAATGCTGGCTCACCCCATGAGCCCTGAAGCCTGTGACACTGCTGTGGTCTCAGCTGCAGGAGGTGGGGACGATCCTGACACCCCTGGAAGCCTTCCTGACTCTCCCTACGCCCCACTCACCCGAAGCCTCCTGTCCCAGTCCCACCCTTTCTGCAGGCAGTGGCTGCTTTCCCCGTGGGCTGTGGTCAGGGCAGATCCTGCCTGCTCTGAGCGTTCCATGCAGGACCCGTGGCTCCAAGCCACAGCAGGGGCACAGTGTTGAGTGACCCAGGCTCCCCTCTGGCCCCCGTCCATGCTGACCATTTCCAGGCCCTCCACGGGCCAGGCCAGGTACAAAACCATCTCACAGGTATTCTCTCTGTCAATCTTCCCTGAAATATTGACGGAGTGTGACTCCCCAGACATCCACTCCCATTTTCAATGCATCTTTGGCTCAAACTCACCATCCCTGGGTTGGGATGCTGCCTCCCAGACCTCCTCCTTGACCCTCCCACCCCCCACCTGGCTTCTCCCCAGGCGCCTCCGCCACATGGGGGTGACCCAAGGGACCTCTCTAAGACCCGTGCCTGGCCTGTCCCTCTTTACCATCTCAAGATGGCTCCCAGGGCCAAGGACAAAGTCCAAGATGCAGCAGTCCATTCCCTCACTGCCCCGCCCCACACACGGAGCAGGGGCGAGAAGGCCCCCAGTCACCGCCACTGCTCATCCAATGCCCTCCGGCCCAGCCGAACACTGGACTCTGTGCTGGGTGCATGGCTGAGCCTAACGTCCTTGCTCCCAGTCTGAGGGACCTGGGACTGAACACTGACCACAAAGGTGACCCGGGCTGTGGCAGATGGAAGCCCAGGAGACAGTGAAGGGCCCAGGAGGCCCCGTACTCAGCCGGTGGGGGGAGGCAAAGGCTTCCTGAAAGGGTGGGGGCTTCCCAACTAAACAGGAAGCAGCCAGCCAATGCATATGTGTCTGCGTGTGCCTGTGTGTGTGAAGGTGCGTGTTTGTGTGCCTGTGTGTGTGTGTGCAGCAGCTAGTGATTGGCAGGCTGAGCCAGGACACACCTAATCCACCCTATTCCAGGGCTCACTCTCACGTGTAGACTAAAGGGGACCCCATTTTAGAGGCAGTTGGAAAAGACGCCCATTTACCTCTGCTTCTTCACCAGCCTTCCAGGCCCCATCCAGACTGGCTTTTTCTCCCACTGCTCTGGATCCTGGGTTCTGGGTCCAGAGCCTCCTATACAAGGAGGAGGGTGTAACCTTGGAAGGACAGCCGCCCTTGGGGAATTCCGAGGGGGCCTCCCTGTGGGAAGTTGGCCTGCACTGACAGCATAGTCACGATGAGACCCAGAGGGCTGTGCCTGGCAAGGAGGGCTGTGCCCCTCGACCCAAACCATGGTCTTTGGCCTCTCAGGTACTACTTGGCCCCTTCCTTCCTCCTGGGCAGGCGGAGTGGGCGGCAGGCTGGACCAAGAGAGAAAAAGGCCCACTTTTGGGAGGCCCGTCCCCTGGGTCCCAGGCGAGCCCCTGAGCCGTGAGCAGCGTCCCTCTGGGCCTGACACCTCCCTGTCTGGCTGGGACTTGGGAGGCCACAGGGATCGCTTCTGACCACCAGGTGTCGCCAGCACTGGGCGGAGGCCTGCCGGGCAGCCCCAGGCCTGCAGTGGGGGATACAGGGCAGGGTCTTAGGGCTGCCCCAGCTCATGTTGTTCTCAGGTCCCCAAGATCTTGGACTCTGGACTGGAGCGCCCTAGCCCCTCAGCCCATAAGAAGTACTGACGCGGTGCCGGTGCGATGCGGAGGAGGGGCGGGTGCCTGCTAGGCAGAGGGTGGAGACACCCCAGGTCTGAGTCTGCCAGTCCCAGCTCTCCACCCCTGCAGGGCTGGGGGCAGAGGGAGCACAGCACCTCCCCTCGAGACAGACCTGACCCAGCAAGGTCTCAGCCTGGATGGCTGCGGCCCCGCCCCACTACTCCTGCCCTGATCTGGGGTTCCCCTGTCTGTGTACCCAATGATAAGACACTGGTCCCACCCCAGCCTTCCTGGGTGATGTGAAGATTCAAGGTGTCTCGGGACTCCAGGAAGGAGTTGCTCAGTGCAGGCACCCTGGGCAGGCTTCCTAGAGGAGGCACCGGGATTTGGGTTGGATCTTGCAACGTGGATTCAATGTGAGGATGATGCCGTCCTCCAAAATGTCCTTCTCCCGACCCTGTTTTCTTTGTTAAATGCAACTTGACACTTGACTGTCAAGACTCAGTTTGGTGTCACCTCCTCCAGGAGGGTCCCCCTGACTACAATCCCCCTTCTTTACCCAGAGGCCACCATTGCCCGCTCATGTGTCAGCCTCCCTGGTTGAGACTGAGTTCTTGAGGGTGGGGCCTGGCCAGCTTGGGAGCTGGGTTGTATGTGCTAACCTTGCCGGCTCCTCTAGCTGGGTGCAGAGCTCCAGGGAAGCCACTGGGCCGTTCCTAAGGAAGGCTGGAACCCAGACCCCTGGGGTCTGTGGAGATCCCACTCCAAAGGGGCCGGGAACATCCAGAGCCCTGCCCCTCCCCACCCACCTTCAGGTCGTAGACGATGATCTCACCGAGCACCAGGTACACCTTCACGGAGTAGAGGGTCTCCTCGTCGAACTCCAGCGGCGAGTTGCAGAGCTACAGGGCCTTGAGGTAGAAGTGCTCCGCCAGCTTGCCATGGCCCAGCCAGTGGTGCAGGGCGGCCAGCCGGTGGTAGGCCACACGCTCGTTCAGCCTGTCCCCTGGGGTGTAGGCCAAAGGGGCAGATGTGAGGACGTGGCTCCCTGGGGCAGTCAGGCACAGGCCCCTCAGGAGCAGGTATGCAGAGCCCGGGCAGCACCTGGCTTGCCTCCAGGCGCCTGTGGTCACCTGGGAAGAACTGGCCAGTTCCTTCTGGGTTCCCAGACTCACTTTCCCATCTGCAAAGCAGAACTAATAAGGCCTGCCCCTGTCTACTGTGAGGCTTTGGCAAAGTCGCGCTTGGACGGCCCAGCTCTGTGCCTACACATAGCCACCTGCCTTTGCCCACTGGTTTTAACCAGGGGAGCCCAAAAGCCATGCAGTCCAGGTGCTCCCGGGCACCCCGGCTCCATGCAACCCACAGACGTGACATCCGACTCCTCCTGGGTGTGTCACGATCAGAGCCCCTTACCTTGGGGAGTCACTGCGTGCCTGAGCTCCAGGTCCCCCCACAGTTGCGCAAACCCAGCTAGGCTGTCTCTGATGTCCTCCCCTTTGCAGGGCGAGTGCCGTGGAGCCTGCATTCGATGCATTCCCACACAGCTGCACACCTACTCTGTACTGGGCCCCAGGGCACAAAGCGCTGGGGCATGCGGCCCGCCCAGGGTTCCCTGTCTCTGGAGGAGGACAGACGACCTGGCACAGCACCAGGGGATGCCCGGCCTTAAGGGGCAGGCTGCTGGAAGGGGAACTGGGATTTCATCAGCCAGAGAGTTGTGTGGTTGATGAAGGTGGAAAGGGCACAAGACAAAGGGAATGTGCCACTCGGCCTGGCACATACAGGGACCGAGATGCCTGGCATGTCTGGAAGGCAGAGGGCACACTGGGCGGCCCTTGTGATCAGCAGCGGGAAGAGATAGAGGAAACAGAGCTCAGCCAGGCAGGGCGCTCTGCACTACGTAAGAGACCTTGGGCTGTGCCCCAAGGCCAGACAGGGAAGCCAGCTGGGCAGATCTGCCTGCCTGGACAGGAGACTGGGAAAATCCAGCAGCTGCTTCAGCTCCTGCCCTGCAGACATGGAGGCACGGCTCTGGCAAAGTGTGGGTCCTGGCAGGGTGGGCGCTCAGGGGACTTACCCAGAGTGACACTGACAGCTAGGGCCATATGGGTAAATTCCAAGCCCTCCTGGGGCTCCTCCAGCATGGCCAGCAGTGCCACCGGCTTGTTGCACAGCTGTGGCTCACCTTGCAGTTGCCCATAGTCACTGCCGGGGCAGGGCCCGCTCGTACCACACAGGCAGGTGGGGTCAGGCTTCCCGCAGCACCCACCTTGCCCAGCGCCATCCTCAGAGCTCAGACATGTGCTTGGAGCTTCCCACGCCCCAGTTACCCCTGCACCTCCACAGAGCTCTGTGCTCTGGGATAACGCACGGTTCAGACACCCAAGTTGGGGGCTGAAGAGTCATCTGAGGCCCATCCAGCGACACCTGGCAGCCTCAGACCAGCCTCTCCCACCAGGACACCGGGGGTCTGACTGGGGGGAGCCAGCACTCCTCTCTGCTCTAAAAACACCACATTTGTCTGTGTCCAGAGCTGAGCCACACCGTGAACTCAGAGGAAGGGAGAAGCCGTCCCCTTTTCGGCGTGCATGCAGATCTGGGCCCTGGCCCTGGGTCTCCCACTGACATGCTGTGTATCCTTTGACATATCCCTGTGCGTCTCTGGGCCTCAGTGTCCTCATCTGGAAGATGGGGACAGGACTTCCCGCTCATGGTTGCTTGAGGTCATCAGGTGCAAAGGGTAAAGCCACTGTCATGTCCAGACCTGAGCGTTTGTCCCGGGCAGGGGCACGGTCAATATCATTCCCAGTGAGATCACTAGGCAAGGGTAGGGCCATAGTCATGTCCAGGCCCCAAGCGTTTGTCCCGGGCAGGGGCACTGTCAATATCATTCCCGGTGAGACCACTGGGAAACTAAGCATGTGCATGGGTGGCTCTGCCCTCCAGGTGCCCCCCCTGAGGCCCACCCACATCAGCCCATAGGCCAGCTCCCCTGGTAGAAGGACACGGCTTTCTCCAGCTCCCAGGCCCCATTGAAGATGTCTCCAGCTGCCTCAAACAGCTCCATCCCAGGTTGGAGTCGCCTGTGTACAGGACCACATTCTGTGCCACCTGAAAGGAGGCAGAGGTTCCCTCAAGACCCACACCTGGTGAGGTGGCCACACCCACCTTCACCAGCCTCCTTCCTCTCACACACTGCAGGTACACCTGAGCATTTTTCAGACCTGTGCATTAAGGCTGCCCCACCACTGGCATGAGGACAATGAACTGATACACCCCAGTGCCAGGAGGTGACTGAGCAGCTGCAGCCCAGGAGCCCGACACCTGTGAATCCTACCACCAGGGCTAGCCCTAGCCCACTCCCCCTGCACTCAGTCTCTGTGGCCCCCAGATTGCTGGGAGCCCATCCCCTTGTTCCGTTCTGCGTTGCCACATCCCTGCTGCAGCTCAGGGCCACACATCAACAGTGTTTGTGGGTGGGCCTGGTCCCCTCTTGGCCATGAGCTCTTGATCCTTCTCCTCAGCTCAAGGAGGTATACAGCAGGTGCTCAATAATGAAAGCTTCACCAGGCTCGTGGGCTTCACAATTTGTTCCAGATCACGCTGTGTTTGGGAAAGCCTCTGAAAACAGCCACTATGATAGATTCATTTTGTAAGGAGATGTACCACGTGTCGCTTGGAGCAAGTTCTTCTGTGTGTTAATTGAGTGGTCCCGTTCTTTGAGCATGTGCTGTATACCAGCAGGTGCTAGGCACTGTGAGGGGCCACACCTCTGCCCTCAGGAAGAAGATGCTGGCCACTGGGGGAGGATGTGAGGGAACCAGTTGGAGGGAGGTAGAAGGCACAACAGGTGCTCAGCAGTGGCTTAGGAATGAGTAGATGGATGGATGGACAGATGGGTGGATGGGTGGGTGCATGGTTGGAATGATGTGTGTATGTCTGTCTGTATGTATGGATGAGTAGATAATGTATGGATGGGTGGAGGGTAGATGATGTATGTACATATGGATGGATAGATGGTGGATAGATGGCCGGATCAACAAATGGACAGACAGATGAATGGAGGGATGGATTAAAGATTGGTGGGTGGATGGATGAATGATGCATGGATAGACGAATAGGTGAGTGGATGGATGGAAGGATGAACAGGTGAATGGATAAACGATGGAAGAATGGTTGGATGAATGGGTGGACAGACGAACAGGTGGATGGATGGTGGCTGAATGGATGGATGATAAAACAATGGATGAATGATGATGGACGGATGATGGATGGATGAATGGAAAGATGAACAGGTGAATGGATGGATCGATGGATAGACAGGTGAATGGATGGATGAATGGATAGATGGATGAATGATGGAAGGATGAACAGGAGGTGAGTGGATGAATGGATAAATGGATGGAAGGATGACCAGGTGAATGCATGGATGGAGGATGGATGGGTGATGGACGGATGGATGAATGGATAAATGGATGGATGGATGGATGGATGGAAGGATGAAGGGATGAATGGATGGATGATGGATGGAAGGATGAACAGGAGGTGAGTGGATGGATGATGGAAGGATGGATGGATGATAGATGGATATATGGATGAATGGATAAATAGATGAATGGATGAATGTGGATGGATGGAAGGATGAACAGGTGAATGGATAGACGATGGAAGAATGGTTGGATGAATGGATGGACAGACGAACAGGTGGATGGATGATGGCTGAATGGATGGATGATAAAAGAATGGATGAATGATGAATGGACGGATGGATGGATGATGAATGGAAAGATGAACAGGTGAATGGATGGATGGATGATGGATGAATGGAAGGATGAGCAGGCAAGTGGACGAAGGATGGATGGAAGAATGAACAGTTGAACGGATGGATGATGGAAGGATAGATGAACAGGTGAATGGATGATAAAAGGATGCATGATGAATGGATGGATGGATGGGCAGGTGAATGGATGGATCATGAATGGATGGAAGATGGTTGGATGGATAGAAGGATGAACAGCTGAATGGATGGATAATGGAAAGATGGATGGATGGACAATCAGGTGAATGAATGGATGAAGAGATGAACAGATGAAGGATGGGTGGATGATGGATGGATAGAAGGATAAAGAGTTGGATAGATGGAAGGATGGATGATAAAAGGATGGATGGATGGATGGATGGAAGGACCCACAGGTGTATGGGAAGATGATGGAAGAATGGATGGATGGATGAATGGATAATGGATGGAAAGATGAACAGGTAAATAGATGTTGGAAGGATGAATGGATGGATGGATGGACAGAGAGTGAACAGCACAGAGCCCCTTCCTGCCTCCTTTGCCACTCACCTGGATGTACAGGTCCACCAGCTCGCTCTGTCTCGCTCTGTCGCAGGATGTAGTAGATCTTCCCTGCTTGCAGCCAGGCATGCGCCTCCTCTTTCTTCTGGAGGTGAATGAGAATCCCCAGACTTTGTTTGGTGTAGTCCAGAGTGGATCTGTAGGCCCTGGAATCAGACACAGGTGTCAGAACAAGGGCTCTCATCCTCCTGGAACCAGTCTGCCTCCTCCCGTGGGTCTGGTGACAGATGAATCTGGAATGTGGGGACTGGGAACGGCCCTCTTGTGTGTGCAGTGTTCTGCCCTTCCCAGGCTGCTGGGAGGGCCAGGGTGAACACACATGGCATGGAAAAGATGAAGGACATCCTTATGAGGGAATCGAGCATCATGCTGCCCTGTGGCAGGAGGAGTGTGCTAGTCCATCTCCCCTGCCTCCCAGACATGGCCTGTGTCTTCTCCAGATGCACCAGGAGCCGTTAGTGTCCAGAGGCTATCTAGGTCGATGGTTCTCAAGGTGTGCAGGCATCACAGTCACTCGGAGGCCTGTGTGTATAGCTTGCTGGCCCTGCCCCCAGAGCTTCCGGCTCCACAGACCTGGGGCAGGACCTAGAACTCCCACTTGCCACAAGCTCCTAGGTGACATAGATGCTGCTCTGCTGGTCCAGGGACTACACTTTGAGAAACATGGCTCCAGCACACTGGCCCATTTTCCTTCTGTGAACCTGAGGCCAAGACTGGAGCCAGTCTCCCGGGTCCCCATGGAATCTGGCTCCTTCCCTACTCTCTCGGTAAGTCTGACACTCGAGGGGGTATGACTGCAGCAATGTCACCGGGAGCTGTGCGTGGGGTGGCCAGGGCCATGGTTACCCCACCAGGTCAAAATGCTCAGGGGAAGCCGAGTGGGCCACCTATGGGATGTGAGACCTTGAAACCCTGCGCCCTAGGGAAGCAGGTGACACAGCTGGCTCTGTCTTCTGTAGGAGAGAAGCCACAGGTGGCTGCTGTGGTCACACTTAAGGGGACAGATGAAGGCCAGGAGTGAAGACTCGGGGCAGGCAGAGGTCAGATGACAAAAGCCACCATAGTAGGAAGAACAGCCCAGAGTGCACGTACTGCCTCTGCTGGGGTTGAGATGACCTTTGACCCAACAAGAGAGGCTCAAGCTGGGACTCATGAGCCAGCAGCAGCCCTGGGACGACCCCAGACCCACAGCTCAAAGCATCTGATGCCAAGGAACCAAATGATCCAAAGGAAAGCGGCTGATGGGGCCCTGGGCCAGCTTCCCTGTGCCCCCTTCCCTGCCCCTCCTACCCCCTGCCCCCCTCCACACCCCCACCACTGCAAAGCCAGCCCTCACCGCTCGGTGCCCAGGGACAGGTAGAGCTGACTGATGGTCTCCAGGAACTGCCCCCCCAGCACTTTGTCGGTCACCTTGCGGGCCAGGGAGAGCTGGAGCTCGTGGTAGAGGACACACTGGGCCTCGCTGGGCATGACGACGCTGTAGAAGTAGCAGACGCTGCTGACGGTCCACAGCTGGCCTGGGCAGAAGACAAAATGGAAGACGTCAGCCTCCCAGCATCGAAGCGAGGCTGGCTGAGCTCAGAGCCCCTGGGCTGTGCTTGTCTCTTTCACACCTCTGTGAACCTGGGCCCCATAGGCGGGGAGCCTGAGCGCAGGCGGGCCATGCACCTGTGCCAGGGCAGACGCCGAGCACACTGTGACATGGGCACAGCTTGGTGCAGATGCTCATGGTCGACGCCGGCCTTCTTTACAACTCCCAGGGCCAAGGTCCTGGCCAGGCTCGGCGCCTGTACCAGGCCATCTATTTCTGCTTCACAAAGCCCCTCTGCCCAGGACCAAGGCCACCTTCAGCCTGAGTTGATGAGGCCAGGGGCACAAGTAGCCCCTCTCGCAGATGGAACTCTGAGAGAGCAAAGCCAAGTGTCATGTCTGCCACACTCGGCATCATGTTGGGAGAATGGGGTTCAAGGCCAGGCCCTGGCGTTCCCACACATGCTTCTCTCATGCAACCAGGCTCCAAACGCACAGGCTCCCTGGCCTCTCCCAAAGCCAGAAGCGGTCTCAGCTTCCTCTACTGAGTCTGGCAAGAGAGAAAAGAGAAGCAATGAACACCCCCAGCCAGCACCTCTGGTCCTATGTCAGGTTGAGCTGGGTGTCGGTGTTGCAGGGTGAGAGCATTGCAGGGGGCAGGGGTTGAAAGTCATATCATCCCCTTCCCTCCTGGATCATGAAAACAACATCACGGGGGGGTGTACACTTTCTGGGATAGTGGGAGTAACATCGTCTTCTGTGCCTTGGAATATTAAGGACAGTATCACGGGGGGAGCAGGTACAGCTTCTGCAATATTGGAATAATATTATCCCCTCTCCCCCTGCATACTAGGAAAGATATCACAGAGTGGGTGTTCACCCCCTGCGATATGGGGATTAATACCATCTTCTCCCCTTCCGGATATCAGGAAGAGTATCACACGGGGTGTACAGTGTCTGCAATACTGGGAGTCATATCAACCTCTCAGACTTGGAATATAAAGAAGAATATCACAGGGGAGATGTTCACCCCCTGCCATATTGGGAGTAATATCAGTCTCTCCTCTACATGGATATTAGGAACAATATCCCAGGCTAGGTGTACGCCTCCTGCTCTACGGGGAGTCATATCATCCTCTCTCTTCCAGGATATTAATAACAATATCACAGGGCAGGGGAACACAGCCTGCGATATTGGAATTGTTATCCTCTCCCCCTCCGGATACTAGGAATCACTTCACAGAAGAGCTGTATCCACCCTGTGATATTGGGAGTAATAGCTTAGGCTTATTCCGTGAATATGAGGAGCAATATCACCGGGTGGCTGTCCGTTCATTGCTATGTTGGGAGTCATGTCATCCTCTACCCCCCTGGATATTAGGATCAGTGTCACAGGGTGAGTGTACACCTACTGCAATATTAAAACTAAAATCATGCTCTCTGTCCCTGGATATGAGGAACGACATCACAGGTAGGTGTACACCCTCTGCGGTATTAGGAGTAATAATATGATAATTAGTAAACATCAATGATGGATTTTAATAATTATCAGGCTGGTCTAGAACTCTTGACCTCAGGTGATCTGCCTGCCTCAGCCTCCCAAAGTGCTGGAATTATAGGCGTGAGCCACCACGCCCAGCCAACACTTCTTGACATCTCTTTTTAGACCTCAAATTTAGCATGACCAAAACACACATTCGATAATCCCTGCTATAACCCACTCCTCCCATAGTCTTCCCCATCCCAATAACAGCATCTCTCGTCTTCGAGTTACTCAGGCCAAAATCCTTGACATCATCCTTAAAACTTCTTTTTCTCTCTCTTGTCATCCAACCCATTTAAACTCTCCTTTCAAAATATATGCCAGACCTAATCACTTCTCACCTTCCTCATCATTTCCAACCAGGTCCAGCCCTCATCATAGCGCTCTGGGTTACTGCAAAAGCCTCCCAATCGCCAAGCACAGTGGCTCACGCCTGTAATCCCAGCACTTTGATAGGCCAAGGCAGGTGGATCATCAGAGGTCAGGAGTTCAAGGCCAGCCTGGCCAACATGGTGAAACTCCTCTACTAACAATATAAAAAGTTAGCCGAGCATGGTGGTGGGCACCTGTAATCCCAGCTATTCGGGAGGTTGAAGCAGGAGAATCACTTGAACTCAGAAGGCAGAGGTTACAGTGAGCCGAGATTGTACCATTGCACTCCAGCCTGGGTGACAAGAGCAAAACTCCATCTCAGAAAGTTAAAAAAAAAAAAAAAAAAAGGCTCCCAAACAACCTCTCTCCTTCTGCCTTTCACCCTGCCCTGCATTCTACCTTCCACTCTCAAACATTTCAGAAAAAAGAAAAATTATATCCACAGAGAGAGAAAGAAAAGTACAAATGGGGTGAAATGTTTGGGGAACCTGAGGAAAGACCATACGGGAATTCTCTGTACTATTTTTGCAACTTTTCAATAAGTCTGGATTATTTCAAATTCAAGAGTTAAACAAAGGAAAAAACAAAACAAAACAAAACTATCTTCCTTTGTGAAACCATCCTGTTCCCCTGGCAACTTAAGGACACTCTCAACTAAGAATATCTATTTTTTCATAAACACTAAACTCTTGCCTAGTTTTGACTTTCTGTGCTTGGCAGTAGAAGTGTGTGTGTATTTCATATATATGTGTGTGTGTATATCTATGTGTGTGGTGTGTGTATATATAGAGAGGGAGAAATATATATGTGTCTCTATATATAAATATATATTGTATATTTACAATGGTAATGTATACATATATAAATATATGTGTGTGTGTAGGTATATATAATACATACCCCATAGCCTGTCCTTAACCAGTTCTAAACTTAGTCGGAAAAACACATACTTAAGCAGAGAATTTCAAAATAATATGATGAATATTTTGATAGAGGGATGTGTTGCTATGGAACACGCTGCTAAGACACAAACCTCCTAGATGGGGCAATGAATGAACGAAGTTTTGCACCTAGAGTCACCCCCTCTGATATCCCCTCAAACGTTTATAGTTATATGCATTTTCTTCCCCCAGGACCCCCGTTTCATAAGGGTTAGTCCTAGAGCCTAGCAAGTTCCTACTACAGCTGGCACACATACGCCATTCAAGAAAGTGTGACTGAGTGAATGACGAGTTAAGAACCATTTGTCAGCCAGTGCTCAGTAACACAACATGCACTGGTATGCAAATTATATTTTGTTGAAAGCAAGGGCAGGATCACAAAATATCTTTCCAGAGAAAGCAAACCTCAAAAGCTTCTTTACCCTACTAAAGCACATTATAAGAAGCTCCCCTTATATAACAGAAAACCTCCTCATTCATTATCAATGGCATGGAAACCTAATAAGTCTTCACCTCTGATGACATCTCTTCCATCCCCAGGGCTAGATAAAGGAGGTTCCGGGAACCCTGGTAGTTGTGAAGGGGGCTCCCAGCTCTGACAGTCTTGAACCCTGTGGGCGCGGAGGTCACACAGCAGAACAACCGAGGGAAGCATCATCAGCCTTCCAATATGTTTGAACCAGAGATGGCAAATAGGCTGCAGCCAACTGAAAACACCAGAGATTCATGGTGGCCACCTGAGAGGTTGTGCTCTTAAAACACAAAAATTAAAATTAAAATTAAAAAATTAAAAAAGGAAGGGGTCAAGAATCCATCAGGTCTGACTGAGACGTGTATCAGTGACTAACACCCCACATGGCAAAAGTACTCCGGTGCGCTTTGGGTACTCACAGCTTCAGCAGTGTTCAAAGGCGTGTGCTTCCGTAAGACTAAGCCACGGGAATAACCCCAGCAACACTGCCAGGAGAAACGTCTAACATGGATTCGGCTAGAAATAGAGTTGTCTTTCAGAAATGAACACTGAATAAATCCTGACTTATTAGAGCCTGTGAGAATGACATTCTCAATGATAACGGTTATCACTACAATCTCCAAACATCTGCGATCCTGCAAGGAGGAACTGTGACAGCGCAGGCCACGTGTCCAGAATGCTTCCCAGACTGCCTGTTACAGAATAAAAGAAATGAAACCCCCCAAGAATGTCTTCGCTCACATTTAGCCAGTTGTTCCTTTGTGTGCATCTCTGTGCTAAAATGGCCATTCTTCCCCACAGCCTGAAGTCATATACTCAAATAAATGGGACTCACATGAAGCCAGAAAGGTGCAGATGCGAGGAAACCAACACAAACGAAATGGGCTGGAGAGTGTGGCCAGGAGGATGGTACTTTCCAGGAAGCAATTACTTCATCTCTGCCCATGAAGCAGGCAGCTGTCATTGTCCCCCAGGCCCACGCCAGCCACTCGAAGTAGGTTCTCACCAAACTACCTCCAACAATCAACATAAATACACCACACGATTGGCTTCTGAAAGGACACCTTGCAACCAACAAGAAACTGTTAGCACAACTTTGACAAACTGTGCAACTGAAAACCTTGGAAAGGGATCAACACTGCCACATTTTAACTCAAATACTGTTACATGGTAGCACCGCAATAATTCATGGAAAGAAAAGAATGAATGAGGAATACGTTTCTACAGGAATCAGAGGAAGCATGATAATCATTTAAAGAAATAGGTCAAGAAACTGTTAGGTTCAAATGCTACCGTGAGATACTGTCAGGGCCTTAGGCAAATTCACTTCTCTTGGTCCTGTTCTAGGTTCATCAAAATCAGCTTTGGACTAGGGAATCTGTTGCTTTCCACTGCCTTCCTTCTGTGATTCCAGCCCAGATTTTAGGACTGCTCTCCCACTTGGTATATGAAAGCACTTTCTATGTATAATAGCAAAAAACATTTCTGTGTTGAATGCGGTTTGGGACCTACTCTATGAGGCAGAATATCATCATGTAGCTTTAAGCATGACAACAAGGTGCACTCTAGATAAGGATAACACATAAAATGTGGCCATACACCTGTGCGTCCCTGGCAGGGAGATGGGGAAGTCTCATTTAATGAAGCCGGGGTGCCTGTTGCACCTTAACATCCTCAGTCCACGTCAAGTTCACAACGTCCTTCTGACATCAAGCCACAGGTATCACATACTTTTCCATACTTTCTACCCAAGATTAAAATATGCAGAGCACCGTGATAAAGACGCCCCATCCCCAGCATGTTGGCTCTCATTCTGTAGAATTCCATACTTGAGGTGCAAAGTGATCACCAGGCTGCAGCGTAAAGCAAGACTGGGCTCCGTGGGGACAGCACGCCCTGCAGCAGCCACCACTCCTGTCGCCACAGTCTGATGCAGCTGCAGAGAAGCTGTGGCTGAGGCCATTCACTTTGTGAGAGAGCCACACAGGAGGGGAAAGGTAGGGAAGAGGGCAATGTCAGGCCTCTGAGCCCAATCCAAGCCATCCCATCCGCTGTGACTTGCACGTATATGCCCAGATGGCCAGAAGTAGCTGAAGAATCACAAAAGAAGTGCAAATGCGCTGTCCCACCTTAAGTGATGACATTCTACCACAAAAGAAGTGAAAATGACCGGTCGTTGCCTTAAGCGATTATATTGTCTTGTGAAATTCCTTTTCCTGGCTCATTCTGGCTCAAAAAGCTCCCCTGCTGAGCTTCTTGTAACCCCCCCACTCCTGCCCACCAGAGAACAACCCCCCTTTGACTGTAATTTTCCTTTACCTACCCAAATCCTATAAAATGACCCCACCCTTATCTCCCTTTGCTGACTCTCTTTTCAGACTCAGCCCGCCTGCACCCACGTGATTAAAAAGTTTTATTGCTGACACAAAGCCTGTTTGGTGGTCTCTTCACACGGACGTGCATGACAGGCAGGTGCAGAGCCAGGAAAGGACCTGTGATGAGAACAGAAAGGAATGCACCTCCCTGTACTCACACTCGGATTTTATGACAATGTGGGCAGGGGGCTGAACTGCGTGCCTGAGAACATTCCTCCAAGTTCTTTTGCTGATTTTCTAAATATTGGTGTAAAATCTGAACTCAGACGAATTTATTTTAAATCATTTCGATCAACATCTTTGTCTAGTGCTCAGCATCACGTCTACATGATCATCTAGAAAACCAACTTCAGTTCTAAGGCTCACATCCTTCCTATAAAGTCCCAGGGATTTTACAAGGGAATGCACCTCTCATTCGCATCAAGAACACACACAACTACTATTAAAGAAATGCCTAATTTGCTTACATAATTTTTTAAACACCCAGATTTGAAATACAATAGA
This sequence comes from Trachypithecus francoisi, assembly GCF_009764315.1. NCBI lineage: Eukaryota > Metazoa > Chordata > Mammalia > Primates > Cercopithecidae > Trachypithecus > Trachypithecus francoisi. Next base: position 7,680 of record NW_022681103.1, on the reverse strand, counting down.
GAAGACAACTTTTTCATAGCTCTGCTTTCCAACTGCGACGTGTGGGTAGAGAAAATAACCTACCATGATTTAACCAGACAAACAACCTGTCTTCCCTGGCTGCAGTATGAGCAATCATTCTGAGCTCAGGATGAAAAAGATCCCAGCTGTTAGGGGACAGATAATCATCAGTTCTCAGCAGGCTTCCCGGGTCGCAAATCCCCATGTGATACGTGGAACTAAAAAGCTATCAATGACCAAGCATCTGAATGCTTATCCCACCTCGCCATCTGCTTCTCCTCCCATGCAAATTTAAAATTAAGAAGCCTGCTTTTAGAGAACAGAGTTGGTGCAGCATCTCTCTTCCTAAAATTATGGATGATTACCAGCCCACAATGGCTTCTAATCAGATTTGAGTAGTTCCTTAGACAGGAATCTAAAGTGCCTCAGCCCTAAACTGAGACGAAAACAGAAACTGGAGTGCTGTAGGTGTGATTTTTCCCCCCTTGTTCTAACGTTGCTGTTCCCGAATCTCCTTCTACTGTCTTGTTTATAAAACGTATGAGAAACAGGGACATTTAAAGACATGATAGAAATGGCCACTTTTCTAGGTACAAACTTTGTGAACATTATTTTCAGCTGCTGGGTATTTTCTCCACAAACTGTGAGCCTGGAGTACATTTTCTCCCTCGTGGTTACACATTCAGAATCAGGGAAGGTGGCTTTAGCAGTAAAGAGGGGAGTGCAGTGAGAAGTGACCAGACACTGAGAAGGACAGACAGGGACTCTACCTCGGTGGCCACTCCTGGGCCTCGGCCTTTACTTTTCTATCTGTACAGGGGATCTAAAGGCCCGTGATTCTAGGCCAAGATAGCTCTTCATACACACATACGCAAACATCACACGCCTATGTGAAAAGCGGTGACACTTGGCTGATTTCCTGAAGAAGTTATCTTGTATCATTTCTACTCAAGTACTCCACCTCCTTCCAGACAAGTATCTGAGGATGATGGGCTATCCCACAGCAATGTGTGTAACCTCTCCTGCTTACGATCCCTGTTCACATAGCATTTTCCAAAAGCATTTGGTGTGAAGTGACAGAAGAAAGAAGAATAAGGTTCTTTCAGCCCATTCATTCATTCATTCATTCAACAAATGTTGACCAACTATCTACGTGCCAGGCACTGGTGATATAACAGGGAACATATATTTTTGTAGGTAGAGACAGACAACCAAAAAGTATGTTAAAGAGTGATCAATGCTGTAGAGGAAAATACACCAGGAAACAGGAAAGAAGAATACCCCTAGCCACCCTACACTGGGGTGACGCTAGCATTACAAAATGGAAACAGCGGCCGGGTGCTGTGGCTCACACCTGTAATCTCAGCTTTTTGGGAGACTGAGGCAGGCAGATCACCTGAGTTCAGGAGTTCAAGATCACCCTGAGTTCAAGATCACCATTCACCTGCTGAGCAGTCTCCGGGCTGTTTCCAGTTTCTGGCCTTTATAAATAATGCTGCTATGAACAGATACATAAAGGCTTTTGTGTGAACATAAGTCTTCATTTCTCTGGGATAACTGCCCATGAATGTGAGTGCTGCATCCTATGGCAATTGCACGTTTAGTTTTTTAAGAAACTGTCAAGCTGTTTTCCAGAATGGCTATACCATCTTCCATTCCCACCAGCCAAGTGTGAGTGATCCCATTTCCCGGCATCCTCACCAGCACTGGTCTTGTTACTACTTTTTATTTTAGGCATTCTGATAGGTGTATAGTGACCTGGCTTTAGTGTGCATTTTTTTCTGACGGCTCATGATGTTGAACATCTTTTCATGTGCTTGTATGTTATCTGAAATGTCTCTTCAGGTCTTTTATTCATTTTCAAAGTAGATGGTTTGGTTTCACTGCTGAATTTGGATAGTTCTTTATAGATTATAGATATGAGTCCTTTATCAGACGTGTGATTTGCAAATAGTTTCTCCCAGTCTCCAGCTCCTCTCTTCATCTTTATTTTCCATTTTCCATTTTAGTCCATGATCCATTTTGAGTAAATGTTTGTACGAGGTATGAGGTTTAGATCAGAGTTCAGGTTTTTTCCTATGAATAATCAGGTAGCCAGTAACTTTTTATAAGAGACAGGGTCTCACTCTGTCACCCAGGCTGGAACGTAATGACAAGATGAGAGCTCACTGCAGCCTGAACTCCTGGGCTCAAGTTATCCTCCTGCCTCAGCCTCCTGGAGTAGCTGGGACCACAAACAGGTGTCATCATGAACAGTTGATTTTTTTTTAGTTTTTGTAGAGACAGGGTCTCGTGCCATGTTACCCAGGCTGGTGTGGAACTCCTAGGCTAAAGTCATCATCCCACTTATATGGGGCCAGGCAGTGGCACATGCTTGTAATCACAGCACTTTGGGAGGATGAAGCAGGAGAATCACTTGAAACCAGGAATTCCAGACCAGCCTGAGCAACAGAGGGAGGCCCTGTCTCTGCAAAACATTTTAAACTTTAGCTGGGCGTGGTATTGTACACCTGTGGTCCCAGCTACTTGGGAGGCTGAGGTGGGAGGATCTCTCGAGCCTATGAGGCTGAGGCTGCAGTGAGCCATGATCGCACCACTACACTCCAGCGTGGCCTGTCTCAAAAAAAAAAAAATGCTAGAGCATCACCCATATTAAAGACAGGTATTGCCTTTTTGAAAATTTAATTACAGTTATATAATGGACATGTAAACTGTCCAGTTTGAAAGTTTGAAACATATACAACTCTAAGTATTCTTACCTTAAAATTCTGATTCCTACCCAAGATATCACATACTGTTTACATAAGTATCACAATGCCTGGACAACAACTAAAACTGTGTAAGAGGGAGAAAAATGAGCATGTATGCCTATTAATTAAGGTATATTTCCCCCTTATTACATAAAAAAAGTCATCACGGCAAACCCCTGTGACTATCTAAAGCAAGCCTACAGTTTTACTTCTCTGTATTATAAAATGCAAGGCTAAAATTCAAATACTAAATATTTCCTGAAGCCAAGGGTAGTTTACTTAAAATAAATGCCAAGCGTCTATATCAAAAATATGAAAAAGCTAGCTACTTCATAGCCATTCCAATCTAAGTTCAGCTTTTCTTTTTTAATTGACACATACCTGTGTACTGTACATATGTATGGAGTACACATAGTGATGTTATAATACATGTAATGTATGTGATCAGCGTAATTAACATATCCACCATCTCAAACATCTATCATTTCTTTGTGTTGATAGCATTCAATAAACTTCCTCCAATTATCTGGAACTACTTTTTTTGAGACAAAGCATTGCTCTGTTGCCCAGGCTGGAGTGCAGTGGTGTGATCTCAGCTCACTGCAACATCTGCTTCCCAGGTTCAAGCTATTCTCCTGCCTCGGCCTCCCTGGTAGCTGGGGTTACAGGCACCCACCACTATGCCCGGCTAATTTTTGTATTTTTAGTAGAGACGGGGTTTCACCAGGTTGGCCAGGCTGGTCTCAAACTCCTGACCTCAGGTGATCCACCCACCTCAGCCTCCCAAAGTGCTAGGATTACAGGTATGAGCCACCGCACCCAGCCTGAAACTATATATTCTAGTTAACTATAGTCATCCTATGTTATAGAACACTAGCACTTATTCCTTTCCAGCTATAATTTTGTATCCTTTAACAAATTTCTCCCTATCTCTCTTCCCCCACCCTTCTCACCCTCTAGGAGCCTCTGTCTACTTTCAACTTCCATGAGATCCACTCCTTTTTGCCTTCCACATAAGAGAACATGTGCTGTGTAACTTTCTGTCCCTGGCTTATTTCATAATATCTTCCAGTTCCATCCACGTTGCTGAGAATAACAGGACTTCATCCTGTGTTATGGCTGAATAGTACTCCACTGTGTATCAAGGCCACATTTTCTCTATCCATCATCTGCTGTTGGACACGGAGGCTGGTTCCATGTCTTGGCTATGGTGAACAGTGCTGCAGGAAACATAGAGGTGCAGATGCCCCTCCGACACTGATTTCCTTTTCTTTGGGTATCTACACTGTAGTGGGACTGCTGGATCACACTGTAATTTCATTTGCAGTTTTCTGAGGAACCTCCATACTGTTTGCCATAGTGGGTGCCCTAGCTTACTCTTACTCTTTTTCTTTTTTCTCTTCGAGACATAGTCTCACTGTTGCCCAGGCTAGAGTACAGTGGTGCAATCTCGGCTTGCGTACTGTAGCATCCACCTCCCGGGTTCCAGTGGTTCTCATGCCTTGGCCTCCTGAGTAGCTGGGATTACGGCCGCCCGTCACGGCACCTGGCAAATTTTTCTATTTTTCAGTAGAGATGGGGTTTCACCACGTTGGCCAGGCTGGTCTTGAACTCCTGGCCTCAAGTGACCCGCCCACCTCAGCCGCCCAACAGTGCTGGGACTACAGGTGTAATCCACCGCTCCCAGCTAATTTTTGTGTTTTTAGTAAAGACGGGGTTTCACCATGTTGGCCAGGCTGGTTTCAAACTCCTGACCTCAGGTGATCTGTCCGTCTCGGCCTCCCAATGTGCTGGGATGTCAGCGGGCGCCCCCCGCCCAGCCAGCTGCTCTAGTGTACAACCCCCTACATTGTGTAAGAGCTCCCTTTTCTCCATATCCTCGCCAGCACTTGTTATTTTTTGTCTTTTTTGATAATACTCATCCTAACAAGTGAGATGATACCTCACAGTGGTTTTGATCGGCATTTCTCTGATTATAAGTTATACTGAGCATTTTTTTTCCACATATTTTTTGGCCATTTGTATGTCTTCTTTCAAGAAATGTCTGTTCGGTTGGGTTTGGTGACACAAACCTGTAAGTCCAGCACTCAGAACGCTAAGGCAGGAGGACAGCTTGAGCCTAGACCAGCCTAGGCAGCATAGCGAAACATTAGCTAAAAAAAAAAAAAAAGAAGAAGAAGATAAAAGAAATATGTGTGTCTGCTGAGCTTTTTGACCTCCAAAAATGAAGAGCCCATTTTGGAATCAGACAACCTGCCTGATTCAGAGACAATCTGTGTTTGGTTCTACTCTGCAGCTTCCTATGTGACTTTGGGAAGTTCCCTTAGCCACTTTGAGCTCAACTTCCCCAACATTAACCAGGAATAAGTACCACCTGCCTCTGCTGGTTAAGGCTGAGGACAGAAAGGACAACCTCCACAAGGCCACTTGACAATGCCGCCTGGCGGAAGCCCCTCAATGCGGGGCTGGTAGGATCATCTGAAGCTAAGCACAACTTTCCTTTCCACTGTCCCAGACTCACTCTGCATACGATTAGCAAGGAATAGCAAATAAAGGAAACCAAAATACTTGCTGAATTTTTAAAAAAGAAATTTTTAAAAAGGGGGGGTGGTGGAAAAATAGGAGGGAGAGGAGGGGAAGGAAAAGCAGCCGATCACAAGTTCTAGTCCAGAGCTCATCCCCGGCCTCCTCACACAGGCAATCACCAGTTCCCACCTCCTGCGGAGGGGTACTTTCTCGGCTGGCTTCACCCATATGGAAGGCACTGCCACAGGTGTTCAGAAACAGGAGCACCTTGAAATGGGCAATGTGCTTCGGGTAGGAGACCTACAATTTCCCCAAAGAAACCACGACACAAAAGTGACCCACATGGGAGGCACCAACGGCTGTAAATACTTGGTGGCAAAAAGTGATGTCATACCCTCTGTACAGGAGACATACACCCAAATAAAACTTGCCAAAATAGCAGAGAAAAAAATACAGCAGACATCCAGTGCCATTCTGTTACAGAAATATTTATATCCCAAAGCCAGGGACCTCTCTAGAACACTGTGTTTATTTCCACGTTTCATGGAAGATGCTTGAGTGCACTCACGTGTATCTCAGCAAACTTCCAGTCCCTGCTCTAAACCCTGTGGCTCCTCAGCAAAACCCAAAAACAAGTATCAGTTTTCCTTCCAAATGGAAAATTTCCTGACCTAGCGAAACCAGCATCAAATCCACTTATTATGAGAGCTGATTACAGGCGAAGCCCTCTAGTCCCAGGATGACTCCCTTCCTGCAGGAACGGGAAGGACGGGCATAGCACTGGCCTGCCAGACCACATCTCCAGGCAGTTTCAAACCATGGCTGCTCAGGTGAGCCATGATAAAAATCAAAACCAAGTCTCTCTGAAAAGTGTACATGTCAAGAGCCACACCTCGGACCAGAATCAGCAGAAATGGATGTTGCAAGGTTTGTTCAGAGATCTCCTCTCCTTGCCCCCTCTCCCCGGGACCTCCCTCCTTGCACTAGCGGCCCAGGGCCAATGGACCGCTCCCTTGCCTCTAGCCCAGTGCATTTTTAAGAACAGCTCCCAGACTGTACCAGACCCTGAAATGTATTCACTGAATGCACTATTTCTTCAAATGATCATAAATCACTTGACTATAACAACAATTGTTTTAAAAGTGTTCTCTCTCTCTCGGGAATCGTGCCATGAGTTTCAGCAAGCAGTTTCGCTTCTCTCTACTGCAATTCTATCATTTGCAAAATGTTACTGTTACAAAAAATTAGTGTGTTCACCCATAGCATTGTTGTAAAAAGCCTTAAGATCCACTTCATGTAGCCTGTCTGGAGCACAGACCATGTCACATGGTAAATGCCCACTGAAGGTGAGTTATCTGTAGCTATTATTACCTGCCACTCCAGCGAACAAAAGGAGTCGATCAGGTCTCATCGTATCATCATGAAAGGATGTCCATGCAGACTGCGCAGTGGGAGTAGGGGACTCAGTGTTTCTCAGGTACTATTTTGGTTTTTACAAATTGTGCATGTATATTTGTAGGTACACTGAAAAAGATCTGAAAGGAAATACACCCAGTGTTAACAGTGACTACCCCAAAGACACATCCATCCAAACACACAACAGAAAAACACTCACTATCTTTCTGTCTTCCATATCATTTGAACTATTTTCAATAAGCATCTATGGCTTTTGTAAAGTTTTTGAAAGGAATTTATTGCAATTTTTTCTGGAGAAACAAGCAGGAGCATGAAAAAGGTGGAAACAGAAGGTAAAATGGAATGGGACTCAATGGAATTGAGTCCCAGCCAGGATCAGCAGGCACACGAACCACGCACCTCTCACTACAACTCAACACCAGCTCTCTCTTCTCTTGGTCCAATGGCTCAAGATTTAGAGATAAAATACTTATTGTGATCACATCAATCACACCAAGGAGCTTGGAACCACCGTTTCAAACTCCTCTGGTTCTGTGCACCTGCCTGGGGCTGTTAGCTTTCCGCCTGTGTCTTTGGCTGGCCTATAATCCCCTAGTGGTGGAAATGCACCCTGACACTTAGCCATCATCTCCACAACACTCAGCACTGCATAGAGACCAGAGAAGTGATGCCCACTCAGACTGTGATTCTACTTATAAAGCCAAGGACCAGGGACCATATGTGACTTGTCTTTGGTAACTCACCAGCTGTTGCTTGAACCAGAACAAAGCCAGGTCTCCTGATGCTCAGAAAAGACCTAGTCCCTATCCCACTAGAAACGCGGTGAAAATGTTTTGCTTGCTGTGAAAACATGCACTACTGGAGAAGATGAATGCAACTTCTCATGGAGCCACTCAGCCCAGATCACCAGGAAAGAGGACTGCCGGATGAGACACTCGGCCCAGATGACCAGGAAACAGGGCTGCCAGATGAGACACTAAGCCTCTCC
>NW_022681102.1:0-37209 GCF_009764315.1 Trachypithecus francoisi | reverse complement strand
CACACATCATAAAGTAGTTTCTCAGAAAGCTTCTCTCCAGTTTTTACCTGAAGAAATTTCTTTTTTCACATTAGGCCTCAATGTGCTACCAAATATCCCTCTGAAGATTCCACAAAAACAGTGCTCCCAAACTGCTCAATGAAAAGAAAGGTGTAAATCTGTGAGATGAGTTCACCCAACACAAAGCAGTTTCTCAGAAAGCTTCTTTCTCATTTAAATCTGATGATATTTCCTTTTTCACTGTATGCTTCAATGTGCTCCCAAATATATCCTCTCAGATACCACAAAGACAGTGATGCCAGACTGCTCAATCAACAAAAAGGTTAAAATCTATGAGGTGAATAAACACATCAAAAACAATTACTCGAGAAGCTTCTCTCCAATTTTTATCTGAAGTTATTTCCTTTTTCATTGTAGGCCTCTAAGGGTTCCCGAATATCCCTTTGCAGATTCCATAAAAACAGTGCTACCAAACTCCTCCATGTAAAGTATTGTGTAACTCTGTGAGATGAATTCACGAATCACAGAGCAGTTTTTCAGAATGCTACTTCCTAATTTTTATATGGTGATATTTCCTTTGTCACCCTAAGCTTCAATGCACTCTGAACTATCCCATTGCAGATTCCAAGGAAACAGTGTTAGCAAACTGCTCAATGAAAAGAAAGGTGTAAATCTGTGAGATGAGTTCACCAACACAAAGCAGTTTCTCAGAAAGTTTCTTTTTGGTTTTTATCTGAAGTTTTTTCCTTTGTCACCATAGACTTCAATAAGCTCCCAAATATTCTATGGCAGATACAATGAAAACAGTGTTATCAAACTGCTCAATGAAAACACCAGTGTACCTCTGTGAGGTGAATTCACCCATCCAAAAGTAGTTTCTCAGAAAGCTTCTTTCTAGTTTAAATATGAAAGTATTTTCTTTTCCACTATCAGCTTCCATGCACTCCCAAATATCCCTTCTCAGACACCACAAAAAGAGTGATGCCAAACTGCTCTCCCAACAGAAAACTTTACCTCTATGAGATGAATGCACGCATCACAGAGGAGTTATAAGAAACTTTCCAGTTTCAACCTGAAGATATTTCCTTTTTCAACATTGGCGTCTATCCGCTCTCGAATATCCCTTTCCGTATTCCATAAGAAATGTGTTAACAAATTGCTCAATGAAGAGAAAGATGTATCTCTGTGAGATGAATTCACCCATCACAAAACAGTCTCTCAGAAAGCTTCTTTTTAGTTTTTTCTGAGTGTATCTCCTTTTCACATAGGCAACTCTGCGCTCCAAATATCACTTTGTAGGTTCCACAAAAACAGGATAACCAAACTGCTCAATGAAAAGAATGGTTTACCCTCGGGAGATGAAGTCACCCAACACAAAGAAATTTCTCAGAAAGATCCTTTCCAGTTTTAAACTTTGCATATTTACTCTTCCACCCTCAGCCTCAATGCACTCCCAAATATCCTTTCTCAGACACCACAAAAACAGTGATGCAAAACAGCTCAATCAACAAAGTGGTTAATCTCTATGAGTTGAATACACATATCACAAACAGCTTTTCAAAAACCTTCTCTCCAGTTTTTAACTGAAGATAATTCCTTTTTCACCGAAGGCTTCTATGAGCTACAGGAAATCCCTTTGCAGATCAGCAAAAACAGTGCTACCAAACTGCTCAATGAAAAGAAAGGTGTAACTATGTGAGAGGAATTCACCCATCACAAATCAGTTTCAGAAACCTTCTTTCTAGTTTTTCTCTGAGGATATTTCCTTATTCAACATAGTCCTCAATGCGCTCGTGAATATCCTTTTGCAGATTCCACGAAAACAGTGTTAGCAAACTGCTCCATGAACAGAAACGTGTAAAACTGTGAGATGAATTCACACATCACAAAGCAGCTTCTGAGAAAGCTTCCTTTGGTTTTGCTCTGTGGATACTTCCTTTGTCACCATAAGCTTCAATGCACTCCAAGGTATCCTATTTCAGATTCCATGAAAACAGTGATATCAAGCAGCTCAATGAAAGAACACCGTATCTCTGTGAAATGAATTCATGCATCCAAAAGTAGTTTCTCAAAAGCTTTTTTCTAGTTTTAATCTGAGGATATTTCCTTTTTCACCATAGGCCTCAATGCACTCTGAAATATCCCATTGCAGATTCCACAAAAAAAGAACTAGCAAATTTCTCAATGAAAAGAATGGTGTAACTGTGTGAAATGAATTCACATATCACAAAGAAGCTTCTCAGAAATTTTCTTTCAAGATTTTATCTTAGGATATTTCCTTTGTCACCATTGACTTCAACGTGATCAAAAGTATTCTTTCTCAATTCACCCAGAAACAGTGCTACCAAACTGCTCCAAGAAAAGAATCGTGTTACTCTGTGAAACGAATTCACAAATCACAAAGTAGTTTCTCAGAAAGTTTCTTTCTAGTTTTTGTCTGAGGATATTTCCTTTTTCGCCGTTTGCCTCATTGCGCTTGTGAATATCACTTTGCAGATTCCACAAAAATAGTGTTAGCAAAAAGCTCCATGAAAAGAAAGGTGTAAATCTGTGAGATGAATTCACACATCGTGAAGTAGTTTCTCAGAATGTATATTTTTGTATTTTGTCTGTGGATATTTCTTTTGTCACCATAGGCTTCAATGCACTCCCAAATATCCCTTCTCAGACACCACAAAAACAGTGATGCCAAAGTACTCCCACAACATAAATGTTTAGCTCTTTGAGATGAGTGCACATATTACAAAGCAGTATATCCAAAAACTTCTCTCCAGTTTTTCCCTGGAAAATTTTCTTTTTTCACCTTAGACCTCTATGTGCTCCCAAATATCCCTTGGCAGTTTCCATAAAAACAGTGCTACCAAACTGCTCAAAGAAAACAAAAGTTTAATCTGTGTGGTGAATTCACCCATCACAAAGAAATTTCTCAGAAATCTTCTTTCTAGTTTTTATCTCAGGATATTTCCTTTTACACCATCAGCTTCCATGCGTTCCCAAATATCCCTTCTAAGACACCACAAAAACAGTGATGCCAAACTGCTCTCTCAACAGAAAGCTTTACTCTATGAGATGAATGCATACTTCACAAAAGAGTTATCAGATACTTTCTCTCCAGTTTTTTCCTGAAGATATTACCTGTTTCAAACTTGATCTGTATCTGCTCCCGAATACCCCTTTGCATATTCCACAATAACAGTGTTACCAAACTGCTCAATGAAAAGAAAGATTTAACTCTGTGAGATGAATTCAACCATCACAAAACAGTCTCTCAGAAAGTTTCTTTCTTGTTTTTATCTGAGAGTGTTTCCTTTTTCACCATAGGCTTTTCTGTGCTCTGCAAACCCCTTTGTAGATTCCACAAAAACAGGGTTGCCAACTGCTCAATGAAAATAATAGTTTACCTCTGTGAGATGAAATCACTCATCACAAAGAAATTTCTCAGGAAGCTCCTTCTAGTTTTTATCCTTGCATATTTATCTTTCCACCATGAGCCTCAATGTGCTCCCAAATATCCCTTCTCAGACACCACAAAAACAGTGAGGCCACACTGCTCAATCAACATAATGGTTTATCTCTATGAAGTGAATACATACATCACAAAACAGCTCTCAAAATCCTTCTCTCAGTTTTTAAATGAGATATTTCTTTTTTCACCATAGGCCTCTATGAGCTCCCAGAAATCCATTTGCAGGTTCCCAAAAACAGTGCTACCAAACTGCTCAATGAAAAAGAAGATGTAACTTTGAGAGATGATTCACGCATAACAAAGCAGTTTTTCAGAAATATGCTTTCTAGTTTTTGTCTGAGGATCTCTCCTTTTCCACCATAGGCTTCAATGCGTTCTTAAATATCCCTTTGCGGATTCCACAAAAACAGTGTTAGCAAACTGTTTCATGAAGAGAAATGTGTAAACATGTGAGATGAATTCACACACCACAAAGCAGTTTCTCAGAAAGCTTCTTTTTGGTTTTTCTCTGAGGATTTGTCCTTTGTCGCCATAGGCTTCAATGCACTCCCAAATATCCTATTTCAGATTCCACAAATACATTGTTAGCAAACTGCTCAGCAAAAAGTACTGTGTAACTCTGTGAGGTGAATTCACACATCACAAAGCAATTTCTCAGAAAGCTTCTTTCTAGTTTTTATCTGAGGATATTTCCTTTTTCCCCATAGTCCTCAATGCACTCCAGAATATTCCATCACAGATTCCATGAAAAAAGTGTTAGCAAACTTCTCAATGAAAATAATGGTGTAACTCTGTGAGATGAATTCATACATCACAAAGAAATTTCTCAGAAAGTTTCTTTCCAGATTGTATCTCAGGATATTTGCTTTGTCACCATAGGCTTCAGCATGATCCAAAATATTCCTTCTCAGATTCCCCAAAAACAGTGCTACCAAACTGCTCCATGAAAAGAACTGTGTACCTCTGTGAGATGAATTCATAAATCACAAAGCATTTCTCAGAAAGCTTCTTTCTAGTTTTTGTCTGAGAATATTCCTTTTTCACCATTTGCCTCAATGTGTTTGCAAATATCCCTTTGCAGATTCCACAAAAATAGTGTTAGCAAAATGCTCCATTAAAAGAAGAGTGTAAATCTGTGAGATGAATTCACGCTTCATAAAGCAGTTCTCAGAAAACATCTTTTTGGTTTTTGTCTGAGGATGTTTCCTTTGTCACCATAGGCTTCAATGCACTCCCAAATATCCCTTCTCAGACACCACAAAAACGATGCCAAAGCCCCTCTTCAACAGAAACGTTTAGCTCATTGAGATGAATGCACAGATCACAAAGGAATTTCTCCAAAAGCTTCTTTCCAGTTTTTCCCTGGAGAATTTTATTTTTTCACCTTAGGCCTCTATGTGCTCCCAAATAACCCTTTGCAGATTCCCCAAAAACAGAGCTACCAAACTGTTCAATGAAAAGAAAGGTGTAAGTCTGTGACATCGACTCACACATCACAAAGCAGTTCTCAGAAAGCTTCTTTCTATATTTTATCTCAGGATATTTCCTTTTACACCATTGATTCCATGCGCTCCCAGATATCCCTTCTCATATACCACAAAAACCGTGATGCCAAACTGCTCTCTCAACAGAAAGCTTTACTCTGTGAGATGAATGCACACATCATACAGGAGTTATCAGAAACTTTCTCTCCACTCTTTACCTGAAGATATTACCTGTTTCAACCTTGGCCTGTATCGTCTCCCGAATATCCCTTTGCATATTTCACAAAAACAGTGTTACCAAACTGCTCACAGAAAAGAAAGATTTAACTCTGTGAGATGAATTCAACCATCACAAAAAAGTCTCTCAGAAAACTTCTTTCTAGCTTTTATCTGAGGGTATTTCCTTTTACACTATAGGCTTCTCTGTTCTCCAAATATCCCTTTGTAGATTCCACTAAAACAGGGTTACCAAACTGCTCAATGAAAAGAATGGTTTACCTCCGGGAGATGAATTCACCTATCACAAAGAAATTTCTCAGAAAGCTCCTTTCTAGTTTTTATCTTTGAATATTGACTTTTAAAGCATCAGCCACAATGCACTCCCAAATATCCCTTCTCAGACACCACAAAAACAGTGATGCCAATCTACTCAATGGACAAAATGACCTGTCTTTATGTGGTGAATACACACCTCATGAAACAGCTTCTCAAAACCTTCTCTCCAGTTTTTATCCGAAGATATTTCCTTTTTCTCCTGAGGCATATATGATGTCCTGAAAATCCCTTTGCAGATTCCCCAAAAACAGAGCTAACAAACTGTTCAATGAAAAGAAAGGTGTAAGTCTGTGACATCGACTCACACATCACAAAGCAGTTTCTCAGAAAGCTTCTTTCTAGTTTTTATCTGAGGATATTTCCTTTGTCACCATAGGCTTCAAAACAATCCAAATTATCCCTTCTCAGATTTCCCAAAAATAGTGCTACCAAACAGCTCCATTAAAAGAATCATGTAACTCTGTGAGATGAATTCAGAAATCACAAAGCAGTTTCTCAGAAATCTTCTTTCTAGTTTTTGTATGAGAATATTTCCTTTTTCACCATAGGCCTCAATGCATTCTTTAATATCCCTTTGTGGATTTCACAAAATCAGTGCTAGCAAATACCTCCAAGAAAAGAAAAGTGTAAATCTGTGAGATGAATTCACACATCACCAAGCAATTTCTCAGAAAGCTTCTTTCTGGATTTTGTCTGAGGATCTTTCCTATGTCACCGTAGGCTTCAATGTGCTCCCAAATATCCTATTGCAGATTCCACGAAAACAGTGAATTCAAACTGTTCAATGAAAACATCGGTGTATCTCTGTGAGATGAATTCGCTTATCTCAAAGTAGTTTCTCAGAAAGCTGCTTTCTAGTTTTTATCTGAGAATATTTACTTTTTTCTGAGTATATTTCCTTTTATAGGGTAAACCTCAATGAACTCTCATACATCAGTTTGTAGATTCCACGGAAACAGTGTTTACAAACTGCTTCACGTAAAGGAAGGTGTAATTCAGTGAGGTGAATTTACACATCACAAAGAACTTCTCAGAAAGCTTCTTTATTGTTTTTATCGGATGATATTACCTTTGTCACCATAGGCTTCAACGTGATCCAAAATATCCCTTCTCAGGTTCCCCAAAAACAGTGCTACCAAACTTCTCCATGAACACAATGGTGTAACTCTGTGAGATTAATTCACACATTGCACAGTTGTTTGTCAGAAAGCTTCCTTCTAGTTTTTATCTGAGGATATTTCCTTTTTCACCATAGGCCTCAAGGCACTCTAGAATATCCCATCGCAGATTCCATGAAAAAAGTATTACCCATCTTCTCAATGAAAAGAATGGTGTATCTCTGTGAGGTGAAATCCTGCATCACATAGAAGTTTCTCAGAAAGAGTTTTTCTAGATTTCATCTGACGATATTTTCTTTGTCACCATCGGCTTCAAAGCGATCCAAATTTTCACTTCTCAGATTCCCCAAAAACAGTGCTACCAAACTGCTTCATTAAAAGAGTCATGTAACTCTGTGAGATGTGTTCACAAATCACGATGCATTTTGTCATAAAACTTCTTTCTAGTTTTTGTATGCTGATATTTCCTTTTTCACCATTTGCCTCAATGCGCTTGTGTATATGCCTTTGCAGATTCCATGAAAATAGTGTTAGAAAACTGCTCCATGAAAAACAAGGTGTATTTCTTTGAGTTGAATTCAAACATCAGGAAGCAGTTTCTCAGAAAACTTCTTTTTGGTTTTTGTCTGAGGATATTTCCTTTGCCAACATAGGCTTCAATGCGCTCTCAGATATCCCATCTCAGACACCAAAAAAACAGTGATGCCAAAGTGCTCCCTCAACGGAAATGTTTACTTCTACGAGATGAATACACACAACACAAAGGAGTTTCTATGAAAGCTTCTTTCTCATTTTTATCTGAGGGTATTTCCTGTTTCACCATATTCCTCAATGCACTCTCGAATATCCCATTGCAGATTAAACGAAAAAAGTGTTAGCAATCTTCTCAATGAAAAGAACAGTGTTACTCGGTGAGATGAATTCACACATCACAAAGCAGTTTCACAGAAAGCTTCTTTTTGGTTTTTATCTGAGGATATTTCCTTTGTCACCTTAGGCTTCAATGCTGTCCTAAATATCCTTTCTGAGATTCCCCAAAAAAAGTGTTACTAAAGTACTCCATGAAAAGAATGCTGGAACTCTGTGAGAGGAATTCACACATCCAAAAGTTGTTTCTCAGAAAGGTTCTTTCTAGTTTTTATCTGAGGATATTTCCTTTTTCACTATATTCCTGAATATGTTCCCAAATATCCCATTGCAGATTACACGAGAAAAGTGTTAGTGTTAGCAGACTTCTCAATGAAAAGAATGTGTAACTCTGTGAGATGAATTCACACATGACAAAGAAATTTCTCAGAAAGTTTCTTTCTGGATTTTATCTGAGGATAGTTCTTTTGTCTCCTCAGGCTTCAATGTGATACCAAATATCCCTTCTCAGATTCCTCAAGAACAGTACTACCAAACTGTCCTACGAAAAGAATCATGTAACTCTGTGAGATGAATTCCAAAATTACAAATCAGTTTCTCAGAAAGCTTCTTTCCAGTGTTTTTCTGAGGATAATTCCTTTTTCATAATTTGCCTCAATGCACTGATGTCACAAAGTAGTTTCTAAGAAACCTTCTTTTTGGTTTTATTCTGAGGATATTTAATTTGTTACCATAGGCTTCAGTTCGCTCCCACGTACCTTATTGCAGATTCCACGAAAATAGTGTTATAAAACTACTCAATGAAAACAAAAGTGTAACTCTGTGAGATAAATGCACAGAAACCTTCTTTCTGAGAAAGCTTCTTTCTAGTTTTTATCTGAGAATATTTCCTAGGCCTCAAAGTGCTCCCAAATATCCCTTTGTAGATTCCACGAAAACGGTATTAGCAAACTCTTCCATGAAAAGAAAGGTGTATCCATGTGAGATGAACTCACACATCACAAAATCTTTCTCAGAAACCTTCTTTCTAG
This sequence comes from Trachypithecus francoisi, assembly GCF_009764315.1. Taxonomy (NCBI): domain Eukaryota; kingdom Metazoa; phylum Chordata; class Mammalia; order Primates; family Cercopithecidae; genus Trachypithecus; species Trachypithecus francoisi. The sequence goes on along the minus strand of NW_022681102.1, from coordinate 28,688 downwards.
TTTTTATCTGAGATATTTCCTTTTTCACCATAGGCTTCAAAGCAATCAAAAATATCCCTTCTCAGATTCCCCAAAAACAGTGCTAGCAAATTGATCCATGAAAGGAATGGTGTAACACTGTGAGCTGAATTAACACATCAAAAATAAGTTTCTCAATATGCTTCTTTCTACTTTTTATATGAGGATATTTCCTTTGTCACCATAAGATTCAATAAGCTTGGAAATATCCCATTGCAGAATCTAAGAAAAGAGTGTTAGCAACCTGGTAAATGAAGAGGACAGTGTAACTCTGTGAGATGAATTCACACATCACAATGTAGTTTCTCAGAAAGCTACTTTCTACTTATTATCTGAGGATATTTCCTTTTTCACTAAATGAATCAATGTGCTCCCAAATATCCCTTTGCAGATTCCATGAAAACAGTGTTAGCAAACTGCTCCTTGAAAAAAATGGTGTAACCCTGTGAGATGAAATCACACATCACAAAGGACTATCTCAGAAAGCTTCTTTCTAGTTTTTATCTGAGGATATTTCCTATGCTACCATAGACTTCAATGCAATCCAAAATATCGTATTGTAGATTTCACAAAAACAGTGTTATTAAAATGCTCAATGAAACGAACAGTATAACTTTGTGAGATGAGTTCACACATCACAAAGTCGTTACTTGGAAAGCTTCTTTCTAGTCTTTATCTGAAAATATTTGCTTTTTCACCACAGGCCTCAATGCACTCCAGAATATCCCATCGCATATAGTCTTTATCTGAAAATATTTACTTTTTCATCACAGGCCTCAATGCACTGCCAAATATCACATTGCAGTTTCTGTGAAAACATTGTTAGCAAACTGCTCAATGAGAAGAATGGTGTAACTCTGTAAGGTGAATTCAAACATCACAAATCAGTTTCTCTGAAAGGTTCTTTCAAGTATTTATTTGAGGATATTTCTTTGTCACCATAGGTATCAAAGTGATAAAAAAACACCTTCTCAGATTGCAGAAGAAGTACTAGCAAACGCCTGTATAAAAGGGTGGTGTAACTCTGAGAAGAATTCACACATCACAAAGGACTTTCTCAGATATCTTCTTTCTAGTTTTTATCTAAGGTTAATTCCCTTATCAATGTAGGCCTCAATGCACTCTAAAATATTGCTTTGCAAATTCCACGAAAACAGTGTTAGCAAACTGCTGCATGAAAAGCAAGGTGTAACTCAGTGTGATGAATTCACACATCACAAAGAAGTTTCTCAGAAAGCTTCTTTTTGTTTTTATCTGAGGATATTTAACTTTTCAGTATATGCCTCAATGTGCTCCCAAATATCCCTCTGCCAATGCCCCGAAAACAGTGTTAGGAAACTGTTCCATGAAAAATAAGGTGTAACTCTGTGAGATGAATTCACATATCACAAAGAATTTCTCGTAAAGCTTCTTTCTAGTTCTTATCTGAAGATATTTCCTTTGTGACCATAGACTTCAAAGCAATCCAAAATATCGCTTCTCAGACTCCCCAAAAATAGTGCTTCCAAACTGATCCATGAAAAGTATCATGTAACTCTGTTAAGTGAATTAACTCATCACTAAGTGATTTCTCAGAAAGCTTCTTTCTGGTTTTTGTCTGAGGATATTTCCTTTGCCACCATTAGCTTCTACACATTGTGACATATCCCATTGTGGATTCCAAGAAAACAGTATTAGCAAACTGATCAATGAAAAGAACAGTGTAACTCAGTGAGATGAATTCGCACATCACAAAGCAGTTGCTCAGAAAGCTTCTTTTCGTTTTTGTCTGAGGATATTTCCTTTGCCACCATTAGCTTCTACACATTGTGACATATCCCATTGTGGATTCCAAGAAAACAGTATTAGCAAACTGATCAATGAAAAGAACAGTGTAACTCAGTGAGATGAATTCGCACATCACAAAGCAGTTGCTCAGAAAGCTTCTTTTTCGTTTTTGTCTGAGGATAATTCCTTTGTCACCATAGGCTTCCATCCACTTCCAAATATCCAATTGCAGATTCCCCAAAAACAGTGCTACTGTACTGCTCCATGAAAAAAATGGTGTAACTCTGTGAAATGAATTCACACATCACAAAGTTGTTTCTCAGTAAGCTTCTTAATAGATTTTATCTGAGGATATTTCCTTTTTCTCCAAGTTCTTCTATGCACTCCCAAATATCCCTTTGCAGATTCCACGAAAAAAGTGTTAGCAAACTTCCCAATGAAAAGAATGGTGTAAACTTGTGAGATGATTTAACACATCAGAAAGCAGTTTCACAGAAAGAGACTTTTTGGTTTTTATCTGAGGATATTTCCTTTGTCACCAGCGATTTCAATGCACTCCAAAATAACCTATTGCAGATTCCACAAGAACAATGTTATCAAACTGCTCAATGAAAAGAATGGTGTAACTTTTTAAGATGCATTCACACATCACAAAGCAGTTTCTTGGAAAGCTTCTTTCTAGTTTTTATATGAAGATATTTCTTTTTTCCCCATAGTCCTCAATGCACTCCAGAATATACCTTTGCAGATTCCATGAAAACAGTGTTAGCAAACTGCTCAATGAAAAGGACTGTGTAACACTGTGAGATAAATGAACACATTAAAAAGAAGTTTCTCAGAATGCTTCTTTTTGTTTTTTTCTGAGGATATTTAGTTTTTCACCATAGGCCTCAATGCGCTCCCAAATATCTCCTTGAAGATTACACGAACACAGTTTTAGCAAACTGCTCCATGGAAAGAAAGTTATATCTCTGCGATAAAAATTCACACACATCACAAAGTACTTTCTCAGAAAGCTTCTTTCTAGATTTATCTGAGGATATTTCCTTTTCAACATAGGCTTCAATACGATCCAATTCACTATAGGCCTCAAAGTTTTCCCAAATATCCTTTTGCAGATTCCATGAAAACAGTGTTAGCAAAACACTCCATGAAAAGAAAGGTGTAACTCTGTGAGATGAATTCACACATCACAAGGAAGTTTCTCAGAAAGTTCTTTCTAGTTTTTGTCTGAGGATATTTCTTAGTCATCATAAGCTTCAATGTGATCTGAATATCCCCTTGCAGATTGCAATAAAACAGTGTTAGCAAACTGCTTAATGAAAGCACAGCGTAGCTCTGAGAGGTGGAGTCACACATCACAGGGCAGTTTCTCAGAAAGTTTCCTTTAGGTTTTTATCTGAGAATATTTCCTATGTCACCATAGGATTTAAGGCACTCCCAAATATCCTATTGTAGATTCCACAAAAACAGTGTTATCAAACTGATCAATAAAAAGAACCGTGTAACTCTGTGAGATGAATTCACACATCACAATCTACTTTCTCAAAAAATTTCTTTCTAGTTTTATTCTGAGGATATTTCCTTTGTCAACACAGGCTTCAATGTGATCCAAAATATGCCTTCTCATATACCCCAAAAACAGTGTTACCAAATGATCCATGAAAAGAATCATGCAACTCTGTGAGAATAGAATTTTTTCTCGTTTTTATCTGAGGATATATCCTTTTTCACTATAGGCCTCAATCATCTCACAATATCCCTTTTCAGAACCACATAAACAGTGTTAGAAAACTGCTCCATGAAAAGAAAGGTGTAGCTGTGTGAGATGAATTCACACAGCACAAATAACTTTCTGAGAAAGCTTCTTTCTACTTTATGTCTGAGGATATTTCCTTTGTCACCGCAGGCTTCAATGCAATTTAAAATATCCTTTCTCAGATTCCACAAAAACAGTGCTAAGAAATTGCTCCATGAAAACAATGGTGTTACTCTGAGACGTTATATCACACATCCTAAAGCTGTTTCTCAGAAAGCTTCTTTCTAGTTTTTATTTGAGGATATTTCCTTTTCCACTATATTCCTGAATGTGTGCCCAAATATCCCATTGCATATTAAATGAGAAAAGTGTAAGCAAACTTATCAATGAAAAGCATGGTGTAACTCTGTGAGATGAAATCACACATCACTAAGCAGTTTCTCAGAGAGCTTATTTTTGGTTTATCTGAGGATATTTCCTTTGTCACCATAATCTTCAAGGTGCTCTGAAGTATCCCACTACAGATTCCAAGAAAATAGTGTTAGCAAACTGCTGAATAAAAAGTACATTTTATCTCTGTGAGATGAATTCACACATCACAAAGAAGTTTCTCAGAAATTGTCTTTCTAGTTATTATCTGAGAATAATTCCTTTTTCAAGATAGGCCTCAATTTGCTCTGAAATATCCTTTTGCAGATACCACAAAAAGAGTGTTAGGAAACTACTCAATGAAAAGAGCAGTGCGGCACTATGAGATGAATTCACACATACAAAGAAGTTACTCAGAAGGCTTCTTTCTAGTTTTTATCTGAGGATATTTCCTTTGTCACCTTTAGTTTCAATACGATCCAAAATATCTCTTCTCAGATTCCAAAAAAACAGTGCCACCAAACTGCTACGTGAACAGAATTCTGTAACCCTTTGAGATAAATTCATCAATTACAAAGCAGTTTCTCAGAAAGCTTTTTTCTAGTTTTTGTCTGAGGATACATTCTTTGTCACCCTAAGCTTCAATGCATTCCAAAATATCTCATTGCTGATTCCAAGTAAACAGTGTTATTAAACTGCTCAATGAAAAGAACAGTGTAACTCTGTGAGATCAATCACACATCACAAAGCAGTCTCTCAGAAAGCTTCTTTTTGATTTTATCTGAGGATATTTCCTTTGTCCTCATAGGCTTCAAAGTGCTCCCAATATCCCATGCAAATTCCACAAAAACAGTGTTAGCAAACTGCTCCAAGAAAAGAGAGCTGTAACTGTGTGAGATAAATTCACACATCAAATAGAAGTTTCTCAGAAAGCTTCTTTCTCGTTTTTATCTGAGGTTACTACCATTGTCACCAGAGGCTTTAATGTAATACAAAATATCCCTTCTCAGATTCCACAAAAACAGTGCTACCAAACTGCTTCATAAAAAGAATTGCATAATTCTGTGAGATGAATACACAAATAAGAAAGCAGTTTCTAAGAAAGCTTCGTTCTAGTTTTTGTCTGAGGACATTTCCTTTGTCACCATAAGCTTCAATGCCCTCCAAAATATCCTACTGCAGATTCCATGAAAACAGTGTTATTAAACTGTTCAATGAAAAGAATGGTGTGGCATTGTGAGATGAATTTACACATCCCAAAGCAGTTCCTCAGTAAGCTTCTTTCTGTTTTTTATCTGGGGATATTTCCCTTTTTTTTTTTTTTTTTTTTTTTTGAGACGGAGTCTTGCTCTGTCGCCCAGGCTGGAGTGCAGTGACCGTATCTCAGCTCACTGCCAGCTCCGCCTCCCGGGTTATGCCATTCTCCTGCCTCAGCCTCCCGTGTAGCTGGGACAACAGGCGCCCGCCACCTCGCCCGGCTAGTTTTTCTTTGTATTTTTAGTAGAGATGGGGTTTCACCGCATTAGCCAGGATGGTCTCGATCTCCTGACCTCGTGATCCACCCGTCTCGGCCTCCCAAAGTGCTGGGATTACAGGCTTGAGCCACCGTGCCCGGCCTATCTGGGGATATTTCCTTTTTCACTATGGGCCTCAATGTGCTTCCAAATATCAATTTGCAGATTCCACGAAAACACTTTTAGCAATCTGCTCTATGAAAAGAAAGGTGTAATTCGGAGAGATGAATTCACACATAATTAAGGAGTTTCCCAGAAAGTTTCTTTCTAGTGTTTATCTGAGGATATTTCCTTTGTCAATATAGGCGTCAATGTAATCAAAAATATCCCTTCTCAGATTCCCCAAAAACAGTGCTACCAAACTCATCAATGAAAAGAAAGGTGTAACTCTTTAAGATGAATTCACAAATCACAAAGCGGTTTCTCAGGAAGTTTATTTCTACTTCTTGTCTGAGGATATTTCCTTTGTCATCATAAGCTTCAATATGCTCCGAAATATCTCATTGCACTTTCCAAGAAAACAGTGTTATCAAACTGCTCAATGTACAGGACATTGTATCTCTGTGAGTTCAATTCACACATCACAAAGGAGTCTCTCAGAAAGCTTCTTTTTGGTTTCCAGCTGAGGATATTACCTTCATCACCTTAGGCTTCAATGTGCTCCCAAATAACCCTTTGCAGATTCCAGGAAAACAGTGTTAGCAGGCTACACAATGAAATGAACTGTGTAACTCTGTGAGATGAATTCACACATCACAAATCAGTTTCTCAGAAAGCTTCTTTCTACTTTTGATCTGTGGATACTTCCTTTTTCAACATAGGCCTCAATACGCTCCAAAATATCCCTTTGGAGATTCCACAAAAACAATGTTAGCAAACTGCTCCATGAAAAGAAAGATGGAGCTCTGTGAGATGAATTCACACATCACAAGCAGTTTCACAGAAGACTTCTTTCTAATTTTTATCTGAGGATATTTCCTTTGTCACCTTAGGATTCAATGCAATCCAAAATATCTCCTCAACAGTGCTACCAAACCGCTCGATGAAAAGAATCATGTAACTCTGTGTAGTGAATGGGCAAATCACAAGGAAGTTTATCAGATAGCTTCTTTCTAGCTTTTGTCTGTGGATATTTCCTTTTTCACTATAGGCCTCAACGCACTCCCAAGTATCCCTTCGCAAATACATGGAAACAGTGTTAGCAAACTGCTCCATGAAAGAAAAGGTGTAACTCTTTGAGATGAATTCACACATCACAAGGAGCTTTCTCAGAAAACTTCTTTGTAGTTTTTATCTGAGGATATTTCCTTTGTCACAATAAGCTTCAATGTGCTCTGAAATATCCCCTTGCAGATTCCAAGAAAACAGTGTAAGCAAACTGATCAAAGAAAAGAACACTGTTACTCTGTGAGATGAATTTATCAATCAAAAAGCAGTTTCTCAGAAAGATTCCTTTTTGTTTTTTTCTGAGGATATTTCCTTTGTCATCATAAGCTTCAATACACTCTGAAATGTTTCATTGCACATTCCAAGAAAACAATGTTAGCAAACTGCTCAATGTATAGGAGAGTGTATCTCTGTGAGTTCAATTCACACATCACAAAGGAGTCTCTCAGAAGGCATCTTTTTGGTTGCTCTCTGAGGATATTACCTTCAACACCATAGGCTTCAATGCATTCCCAAATATTCCTTTGCAGATTCCAGGAAAACAGTGTTAGCAAACTACTCAATGAAATGAACTGTGTAACTCTGTAAGATGAATTCACACATCACAAATCAGTTTCTCAGAAAGCTTCTTTCCACTTTTGATCTGTGGATACTTCATTTTTCAACATAGGCCTCAATGTGATCCAAAATATCCTTTGGCGATTCCACAAAAACAGTGTTAGCAAACTGCTCCATGAAAAGAAAGATGGAGTTCTGTGAGATGAATCCACACATCACAAAGAACTTTCTCCGAAATCCTATTTCCAGTTTTTATCTGAGGATATTTCCTTTTTCACTATATTGCTGAATGTGTGCCTGAATATCCCATTGCAGATTAAATGAGAAAAGTTTTAGCAAACTTCTCAATGAAAAGAATGGTGTAACTCTGTGAGATGAATTCACACATCACAAACCAGTTTCTCAGAAAACTTATTTTTGGTTTTTATCTGTTTATATTTCCTTTGTCAACATAATTTTCAATGTGCTCTGATAAATCCCTTTGCAGATTCCATGAAAACAGTGTTAGCAAACTGGTCTATGAAAAGAAAATTGTAACTCTGTGAGATGAATTTACACATCATGAAGAAGTTTCTCAGAAAGCTACTTTCCAGTTTTTATGTGAGGATATTTCCTTTGTCAATATAGGCTTCAATGTCATACAAAATATCCCTTCTCAAATTCACCAAAAGCAGTGCTACCAAACTGCTCCGTGAAAAGAAAGGTGTTACTCCTTGAGATGAAATCACAAATCAAAAGCAGTTTCTCTGGAAGCTTCTTTCTAGTTTCTATCTGAGGATTTTTCCTTTGTCACCACAAGCTTTAACACACTCCAAAATATCTCATTGCAGATTTCAAGAAATAATGTTAGCAAATTCTTCAATGAAAAGAACAGTGTAATTCTGTGAGTTCAATTCATACATTGCAAAACGGTATCACAGAAAGCATTTTTTTGTTTTTTTCAGAGGATATTTTCTTTGTCACCACTGGCTTCAATGGGCTCCCAAATATCCTGTTGCGGATTCCATGTAATGAGTGTTATTAGACTGCTAAATGAAAAGAATAGTGTTACTCTGTGAGATGAATTCACACATCACAAAGAACTTTCTAAGAATGATCCATTCTAGTTTTTATCTGAGGATATTTCCTTTATCACCATAGGTTTCAATACGATCCCAAATCTTGCTTTTCAGATTCCCCAAAAGCAGTGCTACCAAACTGCTCCGTGAAAAGAAAGATGTTACTCCTTGAGATGAAATCACAAATCAAAAGCAGTTTCTCTGGAAGCTTCTTTCTAGTTTCTATCTGAGGATTTTTCCTTTGTCACCACAAGCTTTAACACACTCCAAAATATCTCATTGCAGATTTCAAGAAATAATGTTAGCAAATTCTTCAATGAAAAGAACAGTGTAATTCTGTGAGTTCAATTCATACATTGCAAAACGGTATCACAGAAAGCATTTTTTTGTTTTTTTCAGAGGATATTTTCTTTGTCACCACTGGCTTCAATGGGCTCCCAAATATCCTGTTGCGGATTCCATGTAATGAGTGTTATTAGACTGCTAAATGAAAAGAATAGTGTTACTCTGTGAGATGAATTCACACATCACAAAGAACTTTCTAAGAATGATCCATTCTAGTTTTTATCTGAGGATATTTCCTTTATCACCATAGGTTTCAATACGATCCCAAATCTTGCTTTTCAGATTCCCCAAAAGCAGTGCTACCAAATTGCTCCATAAAAAGAATTGTGTAATTCTGTGAGATGAATACACAAATAAGAAAGCAGTTTCTAAGAAACCTTCTTTCTAGTTTTTGTCTGAGGACATTTCCTTTGTCACCATAAGCTTCAATGCTCTCCAAGATATCCTACTGCAGATTCCATGAAAACAGTGTTATCAAACTGTTCAATGAAAAGAATGGTGAAACACTGTGAGATGAATTTACACATCCCAAAGCAGTTACTCAGAAAGCTTCTTTCAATTTATTATCTGGAGATATTTCCTTCTTCACTATGGGCCTCAATGTGCTTCCAAATATCCATTTGCAGATTCCACGAAAACAGTGTTAGCAAACTGCTCCTTGAAAGAAAGATGTAGCTCTGTGAGATGAATTCAAACTACACCAAGAGTTTTCTCAGAAAGCTTATTTCTAGTGTTTATCTGAGGATATTTCCTTTTTCACTATATGCGTGAAGATGTTCACAAATATTCCTTTGCAGTTTCCACAAAAACGGTGATAACACAATGCTAAATGAAAAGAAAGGCGTAACTTTATGAGATGAATTGACACATCAAAAAATGCCTTGTCAGTAAGTTTCTTTCCATTTAATATCTGAGGATATTTCTTTTTAACTCTGCTTCAATGAGCTCCCAAATATCCCTTTGCACATTACAAGAAAACAGTGTTAGCACTGCTTCATGAAAAGAAAAATGTAACTCTGTGAGACGAATTCACACATCACAAAGAAGTTTCCTAGAAAGCTTCTTTCTAGTTTTTTTCCAATGATATTTCCTTTGTCACCATAGGCTTCAATGTGATCCTAAATATCCCCTCTCAGATTCACCAAAAAGAGTGCTACCAAATTGCTCCTTGAAAAGAATGGTGTTATTTTGTGATATCAATTCAGAAATCAGAAAGCAGTTTCTCAGAAAGCTTCTTTCTAGTTTTTCTCTTAGGTTATTTCCTTTTTCACCATAGGCTTCAATGAGCTCACGAATATCTTTTTACAGATTACATGAAAATCGTGTAAGCAAATTGCTCCATGAAAAGAAAGGTGTAAATATGTGAGATGCATTCACACATCACAAAGCAGTTTCTCAGAAAGATTCTTGGATATTTCCTTTTTCACCATAGGCTTCAACTTGCTCCCAATATCCTTTTGTATGCATGAAAACAGTGGTATCAAACTGCTCCATGGAAAGAAAAGTGTACCTCTGTGAGAAGAATTCACCCATCAGAAAGTGCTTTCTCAGAAAGCTTCTTTTTAATTTTTATTTGAGGATATTTCCTTTGTCACATTAGGCTTCAATGCTATCCACAATATACCTTCTCATATTCCCCAAAAACATTGCTACCTAACTGCTCCATGAAAAGTATCTTGTAACTCAGTAAGATGAATTCACAAACCTCAAAGCAGTTTCTTGGAAAACTTCTTTGTAGTTTTGTATGAGGATATTTCTTTTGTCACTATAAGCTTCAATTTGCTCAGAAATATCCCATTGTGGATTGCAAGAAAACAGTGTTAGCAAATTGCTCAATGAGAAGAACCGTGTAACTCTGTGATGTGAATTCACACATCACAAAGCAGCTTCTCAGAAAGCTTCTTTTTGGTTTACCTGAGGATGTTTTCTTTGTCACCATAGGCTTCAATGTGCTCCCAAATATCCTATTGCAGATTTCTCGAAGATTATGTAATAAAATTGCTCAATGCAAAGAAAATGTAACTCTTTGAGATAAATTCACACATCACAAGCAATTTCTCAGAAAGCATCTTTGTATTTTTTATCTGAGTATATTTCCTTTTTCAATATACGTCTTAATGTGCTGCAAAATATCCCTTTGTGGATTCCACGAAAACAGTGTTATCAAACTGCTCCATGAAAAGAAAATTGTAGCACTGTGAGATGTATTCACACATCACAAAGCAGTTTCTCAGAAAACTTCCTTCTAGTTTTTATCTGAGGATGTTTCCTTTGCCACCATAGGCTTCAAAGCGGTCCCAAGTATCCCTTCTCAGATTCCCCAAAAACTGCAACCAAACTACTAAATGGAAAGAATCGTGAAACTCTTTGAGATAGATTACCACATCACAAAGCATTTTCTCACAAATCTTCTTTCTACTTTTTATATGAGGATGTTTCCTTTTTCACCATAGGCCTCAATCACTCATGAATATCCCTTTGAAGACTTCATGAAAATAGTTTTAGCACACTGCTAAATGAAAAGAACAGCGTAACTCTATGAGATGAATTCAAACATCACAAAGAAGTTTCAAGAAAGCTTCTCTTTTGTTTTTATCTGTGGATGTTTCCTTTTTCACCATAGGCTTCAATGCCCTCCCAAATATCCTATTGCAACTTCCACGAAAACAGTGTTATCAAACAGCTCAATGAAAAGAACACTGTAGCTCCATGAGATGAATTCGCACATCACAAAGCAGTCTCTCAGAAATCATCTTTCTAGTTTTTATCTGAGGAAATTCCTTTCACGATACGCCTCAAGGCGCTCCCATATATCCCTTTGCAGATTCCACAAAAACATTTTTAGCCAATTGCTACATGAAAATAAATCTGTAAGTCTGTAAGATGAATTCACACATCACAAAGAAGTTTCTCAGAAAATTTCTTTCTAGTTTTTATCTGAGAGTATTTCCTTTGTCACACTAATCTTCAATGCAATACAAAATATCCCTTCTCAGATTAATCAAAAACAGTGTTGCAAAACTACTCATTGAAAAGAAAGGTGTTCCTCTGTGAGATGAATTCACAAAACACAAAGTAATTTCTCAGGAAGCTGCTTTCTAGTTTTTCTCTGAGGATATTACCTCTGTCACCATAGCCTTCAATACATGTAAAATATCACTTCTGAGATTCCCCGAAAACAGTGCTACCAAACTGCTCCATGAAAAGACTCGTGCAACTCTGTGAGGTGAACTCACAAATCACAAAGCAGTTTCTCATAAAACTTCTTTCTAGTTTTTATCTGAGGATAGTTCGTTAGTCACCGTAGGCTTCAATGTGATCCAAAATATCTCATTGCAGATTGCATAAAAGCAGTGCTACCAAACTTCTCCATGAAAAGAAACCTGTAACTCTGTAAGATGAATTCACAAATCACAGAACTCCCAAATATCCCTATACAGATTCCACGAAATCAGTTTTAGCAAACTGCTCCATAAAAAGAAAGGTGTTCCTCTGTGAGTTGAATACATACATCACAAAGAGGCTACTCAGAAAGATTCTTTCTAGTTTTTACCTGAGGATATTTCCTTTGTCATGATAGACTTCGGTGCTATGAAAAATATCCCTTCTCAGATTCTCCAAAAACAGTGCTACCAATCTACTCCATAGAAACAATCATTTAACAGTGTGAGATGAATTAACACCTCACAAAGCAATTTCTCAGAAGACTTCTTTCTAGGTTTTATATGTGGATATTTCCCTTTCCACTATAAGCTTCAATGTGCTCCCAAGTATCCCTTCTCAGATACCACAAAAACAGTGAGGCAAAAGTGCTCCCTCCACAGAAACATTTAACTCTATTACATGAATGCGCACTTCACAAAGGTGTTTCTCTGAAAGCTTTTCTCATGTTGTACCCGAAGATATTTCCTTTTTGCCATTGGACTCTATGCACTCCCGAATATCTCTTTGCAGATTCCACAAAAACCGTGTTAACAAACTGCTCAATGAACAGAAAAGTGTAACTCTGTGAGAGGAATTCACCCATCACAAAGCAGTTTCTCAGAAACATTCTTTCTAGTTTAAATCTCAGGATATTTCCTTTTTCAACACTGGCTTCAATGTGCTTCCATGTATCTCCTCTCAGATACCACAAAAACAGTGATACTGAACTGCTGAATGAACAAAATTTTAAACTCTATGCGATGTATACACATATCACAAAACCGTTTCTCGAAAAGCTTCTCTCCAGTTTTTATCTGAAGTTATTTCCTTTTTCACCATAGGCTTCTGGGAGCTCCTGAATATCCCTTTGCAAATTCCATATAAACAGTGCTATCAAACTGCTGAAAGAAAGCAAATGTGTAAATCTGTGTGATGAATTCATCCATCACAATGAAATTTCTCAGAAAGCTTCTATTTTTTATCTGAGTCTATTTCCTTTGTCACCACAGGCTTCAATGTACTCCCAAATATAATATGGCAGATTCCACGAGAACAGTATTATCAAACTGCTCAATGAAATCAACAGTGTAACTTTGTGAGATGAATTCACACATCACAAAGCAGTTTCTCAGAAGACTTCTTCCCGTCTTTATATGTGGATATTTTCAATTTCCCTATATGCATCAAAGCACTCCCAAGTGTTCCTTTGCAGATTCAATGCAAACAGTGTTAAAAAACTGCCCCATGAAAAGAAAGGTGTAACACTGTGAGAAAATTCACATATCAAAAAGAACTTTCTCAGACTGCTTCTTTCTAGTTTTTATCTGAGGATATTTCCTTTGTCACCCGAGGCTTCAATGTGCTTCAAAATATCCCCTATCAAATTCCAGAAAACCAGTGCTATGAAACTGATATATGAGGGGGGCGGAGCAAGATGGTCGAATAGAAACAGCTCCAGTCTCCAACTCCCAGCGTGAGCGACACAGAAGACCGGAGATTTCTGCATTTTCAACTGAGGTACTGGGGTCGTCTCACTGGGGAGTGCCGGACAATTGGTGATGCTCAGCTGCTACAGTCCGACCAGCGAGAGCTGAAGCAGGGCAAGGCATCACCTCACCTGGGAAGCGCAAGGGGCAAGGGAATCCTGTTTCCTAGCCAGGGGAACTGAGACACACAACACCTGGAAAATCAGGTAATTCCCACCCCAATAGTGCGCTTTAAGCAAACGGGCACAGCAGGAGATTATAGCCACACCTGGCCAGGAGGGTCCCACGGCAACGGAGCCTCCCTCATTGCTAGCACAGCAGTCTGCGATCTAATCGAAATGGCAGAATGACTTTGACGAGTTGAGAGGAAGGCTTCAGTCAATCAAACTTCTCAGAGCTAAAGGAGGAATTACGTACCCAGCACAAATAAACTAAAAATCTTGAAAAAAGAGTGGAAGAATTGATAGCTAGAATAATTAATGCAGAGAAGGTCATAAATGAAATGACAGAGATGAAAACCATGACACAAGAAATACGTGACAAATCCACAAGCTTCAGTAACTGATTCGATCAACTGGAAGAAAGAGTATCAGCAACTGAGGATCAAATGAATGAAATGAAGCGAGAAGAGAAACCAAAAGAAAAAAGAAGAAAAAGAAATGAACAAAGCCTGCAAGAAGTATGGGATTATGTAAAAAGACCAAATCTACGTCTGATTGGGGTGCCTGAAAGTGAGGGGGAAAATGGAACCAAGTTGGAAAACACTCTTCAGCATATCATCCACGAGAATTTCCCCAACCTAGTAGGGCAGGCCAACATTCAAATTCAGGAAATACAGCGAACACCACAAAGATACTCCTCGAGGAGAGCAACTCCAAGACACATAATTGCCAGATTCACCAAAGTTGAATGAAGGAAAAAATCTTAAGGGCATCCAGAGAGAAAGGTTGAGTTACCCACAAAGGGAAGCCCATCAGACTAATAGCAGATCTCTCGGCAGAAAATCTACAAGCCAGAAGAGAGTGGGGGCCAATATTCAACATTCTTAAAGAAAAGAATTTTCAACCCAGAATTTCATATCCAGCCAAACTAAGTTTCATCAGTGAAGGAGAAATAAAATCCTTTACAGATAAGCAAATGCTTAGAGATTTTGTCACCACCAGGCTTGCCTGACAAGAGACCCTGAAGGAAGCCTTAAACATGGAAAGGAACAACCAGTACCAGCCATTGCAAAAACGTGCCAAAGTGTAAAGACCATCAAGGCTAGGAAGAAACTGCATCAAATAACGAGCAAAATAACCAGTTAATATCATAATGGCAGGATCAATTTCACACATAACCATATTAACCTTAAATGTAAATGGACTAAATGCTCCAATTAAAAGACACAGACTGGCAAACTGGATAAAGAGTCAAGACCCATCAGTCTGCTGTATTCAGGAGACCCATCCCACATGCAGAGACATACATAGGCTCAAAATAAAGGGATGGAGGAAGATCTACCAAGCAAATGGAGAACAAAAAAAGCAGGGGTTGCAATCCTAGTCTCTGATAAAATAGACTTTAAACCATCAAAGATCAAAAGAGACAAAGAAGCCCATGACATAATGGTAAAGGGATCAATTCAACAGGAAGAGCTAACTATTCTAAATATATATGTACCCAATACAGGAGCATCCATATTCATAAAGCAAGTCCTTAGAGACTTACAAAGAGACTTAGACTCCCATACAATAATAATGGGAGACTTCAACACTCCACTGTCAACATTAGACAGATCAACGAGACAGAAAGTTAACAAGGATATCCAGAATTGAACTCATCTCTGCACCAAGCGGACCTAATAGACATCTATAGAACTCTCCACCACAAATCAACAGAATATACATTCTTCTCAGCACCACATCGCACTTATTCCAAAATTGACCACATTATTGGAAGTAAAGCACTCCTTAGCAAATGTAGAAGAACAGAAATTATAACAAGTGGGATGGGCGCGGTGGCTCACGCCTGTAATCCCAGCACTTTGGGAGGCCGAGACGGGCAGATCACAAGGTCAGGAGATCGAGACCATTGTGAAACCCCATCTCTACTAAAAATACAAAACAAAAAAATTAGCTGGGCGCGGTGGTGGGCGCCTGTAGTCCCAGCTACTCAGGAGGCTGAGGAGGAGAACGACGTGAATCCAGGAGGCGGAGCTTGCAGTGAGCCAAGATCGCGCCACTGCACTCCAGCCTGGGAGACAGAGCGAGATTCCGTCTCAAGAAAAAAAAAAAAAAGGAAATTATAACAAACTGTCTCTCAGACCACAGTGCAATCAAACTGAACTCAGGACTAAGAAACTCAATCCAAACCACTCAACTACATGGAAACTGAACAACCCTCTCCTGAATGACTACTGGGTACATAACGAAATAAAGGCAGAAATAAAGATGTTCTTTGAAACCAATGAGAACAAAGATACAACATACCAGAATCTCTGGGACACATTTAAAGCAGTGTGTAGAGGGAAATTTATAGCACTAAATGCCCACAAGAGAAAGCAGGAAAGATCTGAAATGGACACTCTAACATCACAGTTAAAAGAACTAGAGAGGCAAGAGCAAACACATTCAAAAGCTAGCAGAAGGCAAGAAATAACTAAGATCAGAGTAGAACTGAAGGAAATAGAGACACAAAAAACCCTCCAAAAACTCAATGAATCCAGGAGTTGGTTTTTTGAAAAGATCAACAAAATTGACAGACCGCTAGCAAGACTAATAAAGAAGAAAAGAGAGAAGAATCAAATAGACGCAATAAAAAATGAAAATGGGGATATCACCACCGACCCCACAGAAATAGAAAATATCATGAGACAATACTATAAACCATTCTACGCAAATCAACTAGAAAATCTAGAAGAAATGCATAATTTCCTGGACACTTACACTCTTCCAAGACTAAACCAGGAAGAAGTTGAATCCCTGAATAGACCAATAGCAGGTTCTGAAATTGAGGCAATGATTAATAGCATACCAACCAAAAGAAGTCCAGGACCAGAGGGATTCACAGCTGAATTCTACCAGAGGTACAAGGAGGAGCTGGTACCATTCCTTCTGAAACTATTCCAAACAATAGAAAAAGAGGGAATCCTCCCTAACTCATTTTATGAGGCCAACATCATCCTGATACCAAAGCCTGGCAGAGACACAACAAAAAAAGAGAATTTTAGACCAATATCCCTGATGAACATCGATGCAATAATCCTCAATAAAATACTGGCAAACCGGATTCAGCAGCACATCAAAAAGCTTATCCACCATGATCAAGTGGGCTTCATCCCTGGGATGCAAGGCTGGTTCAACATTTGCAAATCTTTAAATGTAATCCAGCATATAAACAGAACCAAAGACAAGAACCACATGATTATCTCAATAGATGCAGAAAAGGCTTTTGACAAAATTCAACAGCCCTTCATGCTAAAAACACTCAATAAATTCGGTATTGATGGAACGTACCTCAAAATAATAAGAGCTATTTATGACAAACCCACAGCCAATATCATAGTGATTGGGCAAAAACTGGAAAAATTCCCTTTGAAAACTGGCACAAGACAGGGATGCCCTCTCTCACCACTCCTATTCAACATAATGTTGGAAGTTCTGGCTAGGGCAATCAGGCAAAAGAAAGAAATCAAGGGTATTCAGTTAGGAAAAGAAGAAGTCAAATTGTCCCTGTTTGCAGATGACATGATTGTATATTTAGAAAACCCCATTGTCTCAGCCCAAAATCACCTTATGTTGATAAGCAACTTCAGCAAAATCTCAGGATACAAAATTGATGTGCAAAAATCACAAGTATTTTTATACACCAGTAACAGACAAACAGAGAGCCAAATCATGAATGAACTTCCATTCACAATTGGTTCATAGAGAATAAAATACCTAGGAATCCAACTTACAAGGGATGTAAAGGATCTCTTCAAGGAGAACTGCAAACCACTGCTCAGTGAAATCAAAGAGGACACAAACAAATGAAAGAACATACCATGCTCATGGATAGGAAGAATCATATTGTGAAAATGGCCATACTGCCCAAGGTTATTTATAGAATCAATGCCATCCCCATCAAGCTACCAATGACTTTCTTCACAGAATTGGAAAAAACTGCTTTAAAGTTCATATGGAACCAAAAAAGAGCCTGCATTGCCAAGACAATCCTAAGTCAAAAGAACAAAGCTGGAGGCATCACGCTACCTGACTTCAAACCATACTACAAGGCTACAGTAACCAAAACAACATTGTACTGGTACCAAAACAGAGATGTATACCAATGGAACAGAACAGAGTCCTCAGAAATAATACCACACATCTACAGCCATCTGATCTTTGACAAACCTGACAAAAACAAGAAATGGGGAAAGGATTCCCTATTTAATAAATGGTGCTGGGAAAATTGGCTAGCCATAAGTTGAAAGCTGAAACTGGATCCTTTCCTTACTCCTCATACGAAAATTAATTCAAGATGGATTAGAGACTTAAATGTTAGACCTAATACCATAAAAACCCTAGAAGAAAACCTAGGTAGTACCATTCAGGACATAGGCATGGGCAAAGACTTCATGTCTAAAACACCAAAAGCAACGACAGCAAAAGCCAAAATTGACACATGGGATCTCATTAAACTAAAGAGCTTCTGCACAGCAAAAGAAACTACCATCAAAGTCAACAGGCAACCTATAGAATGGGAGAACATTTTTGCAATCTACTCATCTGACAAAGGGCTAATATCCAGAATCTACAAGAACTCAAACAAATTTACAAGAAAAAAACAAACAAACCCCATCAAAAAGTGGGCAAAGGATATGAACAGACATTTCTCAAAAGAAGACATTCATACAGCCAACAGACACATGAAAAAATGCTCATCATCACTCGCCATCAGAGAAATGCAAATCAAAACCACAATGAGATACCATGTCACACCAGTTAGAATGGCAATCATTAAAAAGTCAGGAAACAACTGGTGCTGGAGAGGATGTGGAGAAATAGGAACACTTTTACACTGCTGGTGGGACTGTAAACTAGTTCAACCATTATGGAAAACAGTATGATGATTCCTCAAGGATCTAGAACTAGATGTACCATATGACCCAGCCATCCCACTACTGGGTATATACCCAAGGATTATAAATCATGCTGCTATAAAGACACATGCACATGTATGTTTATTGCGGCACTACACAATAGCAAAGACTTGGAATCAACCCAAATGTCCATCTGTGACAGACTGGATTAAGAAAATGTGGCACATATACACCATGGAATACTATGCAGCCATCAAAAAGGATGAGTTTGCGTCCTTTGTAGGGACATGGATGCAGCTGGAAACCATCATTCTTAGCAAACTATCAGAAGAACAGACAACCAAACACCGCATGTTCTCACTCATGGGTGGGAACTGAACGATGAGATCACTTGGACTCGGGAACGGGAATTTCACACATTGGGGCCTATCACGGGGAGGGGGGAGGAGGGAGGGATTGCATTTGGAGTTATACCTGATATAAATGAGGAATTGATGGTGCTGACGAGTTGATGGGTGCAGCACACCAACATGGCACACGTATAGTTATGTAACAAACCTGCACGTTATGCACATGTACCCTAGAACTTAAAGTATAATAAAAATATATATAAATAAAAAAAGAAAAGAACTTTGTAACTCTGTGAGATTAATTAACACATCACAAAGTACTTTCTCAAAAAGCTTCTTTCTATTAATATCTGAAGGTGTTTCCTTTTTCACCATAGGACTCAGTGCGCTCACAAATATCCCTTTGCAGACTCCATGAAAGCAGTGTTAGCAAACTCCTGCATGTAAAGAAAGGTATAAGAGATGAATTCACACATCACAGAGGAATTTCTCAATAAGCTTCTTTCTAGTTTTTATCTGAGGATATTTCCTTTGTCACCATAGGCTTCAATGCACTCCAAAATATCCTATTGCTGATTCCACAAAAACAGTGTTACCAAACTGATCCATGAAAAGTATCGTGTAACTCTGTGAGTGGAACTAAGACATCAGAAAGCAGTTTCTGAGAAACCTTCTTTCTGGTTTTTATATGAGGATATTTCCTTTGTCACCATAAGCTTCAGTGTGCTCTGACATATCCCACCTCTGTGGATTCCAAGAAACCAGTGTTAGCAAACTGCTCTATGCAAAGAATAGTGTAGGTCTGTTAGATCAATTCACACATAACAAAGCACTTCTCAGAAAACTTCTTTCTATTATTTATCTGAGGATATTTCCTTTGTCACCATTGGCCTCAAAGCGCTCCCAAATATCCCTTTGGAGAATCCACGAAAGCAGTGTTGGCAAAAGGTGTAAAACTGTGAGAAGAATTAACACTTCACAAAGCAGTTTCTCAGAAAGCTTCTTTTTGGCTTTTGTCTGAGGATATTTCTGTCATCATCATAGGCTTCAAAGTGTGCCAAAATAGCCTATTGCAGATTTCACAAAAAACAGTGTTAGCAAACTTTTCCAAGAAAATAATCCTGTAACTGCTTGAGATGAATTCACACATCACAAAAAAGTTTCTCAGAAAGCTTCTTTCTAGCTTTTATTTGGACATAGTTCCTATGTTACCATAGGCTTCAATGTCATCCAAAATATCCTTTCTCAGATTCCCCAAAAACAGGGCTACTAAACTGCCCCAGGAACAGAATGGTGTAACTCTGTGAGATGAATTCACGCATCACAAAGAAGTTTCTCAGAAAGCTTCTGTCTAGTTTTGTCTGAGGATATTTCCTTTTTCATTATATTCTTCCATGCCCTCTGGAATATCCCATAGCAATTCCATGAAAAAAGTGTTAGCAAACTTCTCCATGAAAAGAACAGTGTAACACTGTGAGATGAATTCACACATAATGAAGAAGTTTCATTGAATGATTCTTGCAAGTTTTTATCTGTGGATATTTTCTTTGTCACCATAGACTTTAATGCAATCCAAATTATCCCTTCTCAGATTCCCCCAAAACAGTGCTACCAAACTTCTGCATGAAAAGTATCGTGTAACTCTGAAAGATAAATTCACAAATCATGAAGCAGTTTCTCCATAAACTTCTTTCTTGTTTTCTCTGAGGATATTTGCTTTTTTCACCTTTTGCCTCAATGTGCTCATGAATATCCCTTTGTAGATATTCGTGAAAAATAGTGTTAGGAAACTGCTCCATGAAAAGAAAGGTGTAAAACTGTGAGATGAATTCACACATTGTGAAGAAGCTTCCTTTTCGTTTTTATCTGAGGATATTTCCTTTGTCACTATAGGCTTCAATGCGCTGCCAAATGTCCTATTGCAGATTCCTCAAAAACAGTGTTATCAAGGTGTTCAATGAAATGAACATTGTAGCACTGTAAGATGAATTGACACATCACAAAGCTGTTTCAGAGAAAGCTTCTTTCTAGTTTTTATCTAAGGATGTTTCTTTTTCACTACAGGCCTCAAGATGCTCCGGAATATCCCTTTGCAGATTCCATGAAAACAGTGTTAGCAAACTGCTCCATGAAAAGAAAGGTATAAAACTGTGAGATGAAACCACATGTCACCAAGCAGTGTCTCAGAAAACTTCTTTCTAGTTTTTATCTGAGTTTTTTTCCTTTGTCACCATTGGTTTAATGCGATCCAAAATATCCCTTCTCAGATTCCCCCAAAAACAGTGCTACCAACTGGTACATGAAAAGAAACGTGTAACTCTATGAGATGAATTCACAAATCACAAAGCAGTTTCTCTGAAATCTTCTTACTAGTTTTTGTCTGAGGATATTTCGTTTGTCACCATGAGCTTCAATGTGCTCCGAAATATCCCATTACAGATTCCACAAAACAGTGTTAGCAAACTGCTCAATGAGAATAACAGTGTAACTCTGTGAGACGCATTCAAACATCACAAAGCAGTTTCTCTGACAACTTCTTTTTGATTTTTATTTGAGAATATTTCCTTTTTCACTACAGGCCTGAATGCGGTCCCAAATATCCCTTTGTAGATTCCAGGGAAAAACTGTTAGCAAACTGCACTATGAAAAGAATGGTGTAACTCTGTGAGATGTATTCAAGCATCACACAGAGCTTTCTCAGAAAGCTTCTATCTAACTTTTATTTGAGGATATTTCCTTTGTCACCCTAGATTTCAATGCTATCCAAAATATCCCTTCTCAAATTAACCAAAACCAGTGCTATCAAACTGATCCAGGAAAAGTGTCTTGTAACTTTGTGATATGAAATAACACAGCATGAAGCAGTTTTTGAGAAGGTTTCCCTTTAGTTTCCATATGAGGTTATTTCTTTTGTCACCATAAGGTTCAATGTGCTCTGAAATATCCCACTGCAGATTCCAAGAAAAAAGTGCTAGAAAACTGCTCAATGAAAAGATCAGTGTAACTCTGAGACGAATTCACAAATCACAAAGCCGTTTCTAGAAAGCTTCTTACTTCTTTTTGTCTGAGGATATTTCCTTTGTCACCATAAGCTTCAATGTTTTCCGAAATATCCCACAGCAGATTCCAACAAAACAGTGTTAGCAAACTACTCAATGAGAAGAACAGTGTAACTCTGTGAGATGAACTCACACATCACAAAGCAGTTTCTCAGAAAGCTTATTTTCGGTTTTTATTTGAGGATATTTTCTTTGTCACTACAGGCCTGAATGCACTCCTAAATATCCCTTTTCAGATTCCGGGGAAACAGTGTTAGCAAAGTACACCATGAAAATAATGGTGTAACTCTGTGAGATGAAGTCAAACATCACAAAGAACTTTCTCAGAAAGCTTCTATCTAATTTTTATCTGAGGATATTTCCTTTGTCACCCTAGGTTTCAATGCTCTCCAAAATATCCCTTCTCAAATTAACCAAAGACAGTGCTACCAAACCAATCCATGAAAAGAGTCATGTAACTATGATATGAATTAACATAGCACAAAGTGGTATCTGAGAGAGCTTCCCTCTAGATTTTATATGAGGTTATTTCCTTTGTCACCATGAGGTTCAATGTGCTCTGAAATGCCCCATTGCAGATTCCAAGAAAACAGTGGTAGAAAACTGCTTAATAAAAATATCAGTGTTACTCTGTGAGATGAATTCACACATCACAAAGAACTTTCTCAGAAAGCTTCTTTCTGGTTTTAATCAGAGGATATTTCTTTTCTCACCATCAGCCTCAATGCACTCCAAATTATCCTTTTGCAGATTCCACTGAAACAGTTTTAACAAACTGCTCCATGAAAAGAAAGCTGTAAATCAGTGAGTTAAACTCACACATCATAAAGAAGTTTCTCAGAATGATTCTTTCAAGATTTTATCTGAGGATATTCCTTTGTCACCATAGGCTTTAGTGCAATCCAAATTATCTCTTCTCAGATTCCCCAAAAACAGTTCTACCAAACTTCTGCATGAAAAGAATCCTGTATCTCTGAGAGATGAATTCACAAATCGGAAAGCAGATTCTCAGTAAGCTTCTTTCTAGTTTTGTCTGAGGATATTTCCTTTTTCACATTTTGCCTAAATGTGCTCACAAATATCGCTTTGTAGTTTCCAGGAAAATAGTGTTAACAAACTGCTGCATAAAAAGAAAGGTCTAAACTTGTGAGATGCATTGACACATTGAAAAGAAGTTTCACAGAAAGTTTATTTTTGGTTTTTATCTGAAGAAATTTCCGTTGTCACTATAGGATTCAATGCGCTCCCAAATATTCTATTGCAGATTCCATGAAAACAGTGTTGTCAAACTGCTCAATGAAAAGAACGGTGTAGCATTGTAAGATGAATTCACACATCACAAAGCTGTTTCTCAGAAATCTTCTTTCTAGTTTTTATCTGAGGATATTTTATTTTTTACTACATGCCTCAATTTCCTCCTGAATATCTCTTTGCAGATTCCATGAAAACAGTGTTAGCAAACTGCTCCATGAAAAGAAAGGTCTAAATCTGTGAGATGAAATCACACATTACAAAGCACTTTCTCAGAAAGCTTCTTTCTAGGTTTTATCTGAGCTTTTCCTTTGTCACCATAGGCTTCAATGTGTTCCAAAATGTCCCTTCTCGGATTCCCCAATAACAGTGCTAACAAATTGCTACATTAGAAGAAACATTTAACTCTGAGATAAATTCACAAATCACAAAGCAATTTCTCAGAAAGCTGCTTACTAGTTTTTGTCTGAGGATATTTCCTTTGTCACCATAAGCTTCAATGTGCTCCGAAATATCCTGTTGCATATTCCAACAAAACAGTGTTAGCAAACTGCTCAATGAAAATAACAGTGTAACTCTGTGAGATGAATTTACACATCACAAAGCACTTTCTCAGAAAGCTTCCCTCTTGTTTTAATCAGAGAATATTTCCTTTCTCAACATAGGCCTCAATGCACTCCAAAATATCCCTTTGCAGATTCCACGAAAAAAGTGTGAGCAAGCTGCTCCATGAAAAAAAGGGGCATGTCTGTGAGATGAATTTACAAACCACTAAGCAGTTTTCAGAAAGATTCCTTCTGGTTTTTGTCATGATATTTTCTTTGTCACCAGCAGCCCCAATGTGCTCTGAAATGTCCCATTCCAGATTCCAAGTAAAAAGTGTTAGTAAATTACACAATGAAAAGAACAGTGTAACTCTGTGAGATGAATTCACACATCACAAAGCTGTTTCTCAGAAATCTTCTTTCTAGTTTTTATATTAGGATATTTCCTTTGTCACCATAAGCTTCAATGTGCTCCTAAATATCCCACTGCAGATTCCAAGAAAATGGTGTTACCAAACTGCTTCATGAAAAGAATTGTGTAACACTGTGAGATGAATTAGCAAACTACAGAGCAGTTTCTCAGAAAGCTTCTTTCTAGTTTTTGTCTGAGGATATTTCCTTTTTAATAATAGGCCTCAATGCACTCAAAAATACCTTTGCAGATTCCATGAAAATAGTGTTAGCAAACTGCTTCATGAAAAGAAAGGTTAAATCTCTGAGATGAATTCACACATCACAAGCTGTTTCTCAGAATTTTTGTTTGTTTGTTTTTGTCTGAGGATATTTACTTTGTCACCGTAGGCTTCAATGCACTCCCAAATATCCTATTGCAGATTCCACAAAAACAGTTTTACTAACTGCCTCAGGAAAGGAATCATGTTACTCTGTGAGATGAATACACACATCACAAAAAATTAGAAATTCTTTCTAATTTTTTATCTGAGGGTATTTCCTTTTCCACCATAGGCTTCAAGGGGATCCAAAATATCCCTTCTCACATTCCCCAAAAACAGTGCTATTAAACTTCTCCATGAAAAGAATGGTGTAACACTGTGAGATGAATTCACACGTCACAAAGCAGTTTCTCAGAAAGCTTCTTTTTAGTTTTTTATGAGGATATTTCCTTTGTCAAAATAACCTTCAATGTGCTCTGAAATATCCAATTGTAGATTCCAAGAAAACAGTGTTAGCAAGCTGCTCGATGAAAACAACATTGTAACCCTCTGAGATGAATTCAGACATCACAAAGCAGTTTCTCAGAAAGCTTCTTTCTAGTTTTTATGTGAGGATATATACTTTTTCACCATAGGCCCCAATATGCTCCCAAATGTCAATTTACAGATTCCACAAAAGAAGTGTTAGCAAAGTGCTCCATGAAAGGAATCATGTATCTCTGTGAGATGAATTCACACATCATGATGAAGTTTCTCACAAAGCTTCTTTCTAGTTTTTATCTGAGGATATTTCCTTTGTCACCATAGGCTTCAAATAGATGGAAAATATCCCTCCTCAGATTCCCCAAAAACAGTGCTACCAAACTGATCCATGAAAAGAGTTGTGTTACTCAGTGGGATTAATAAATCCATCACAATTGGTTTCTCAGAAACATTTTTCTAGTTTTTATATGAGGATATTTCCTTTGTCACCATAAGCTCCAATGCACTCCCAAATATATCATTGCAGGTTCCAAGAAAACAGTGTTAGAAAATTCCTCAATTAAAAGAACAGTGTAACCCTGTGAGATGAATTCACACATCACAAAGCAGTTTCTCAGAAAGCTCCTTTCTAGTTTTTTCTGAGGATATTTCCTTTTTCACTGTAGTCCACAATTCGCTCTGAAATATCCCTTTGCAGTTTAGATGATAACAGCGTTAGCAAACTGCTCCATGAAAAGAATGGTGTAACTCTGTGTGATGAATTCACATGTCACCAAGAGGTTTCTCAGAAAGCTTCTCTCTACTTTTTATCTGAGGAGTTTTCCCTTGTCACCATAGGCTTCGATGCTATCTAAGCTATCTTTTCTCTGGTTCTCCAAAAAGAGTGTTGCCAAACTGCTGCATGAAGAAAAAGGTGTAACTGTGAGAGATGAATTAACCCATCATAAAGCAGTTTCTCAGATATCTTCTTTCTAGTTTTTATATTAGATTTTTTTTTTGTAATGATCAGCTTCTGTGCTTTCTGAAAAATCCCTTTCTGGATTCCAAGAAAACAGTGTTAGCAAACCGCTCGATGAAAAGTACATTGTAAAAGAGAGACATGAATTAACACATCAAAAAGTAGTTTCACAGAAAGTTTCTTTATAGTTTTTGTCTGAGGATATTTCCTTTGTCACCATAAGCTTCAATGCACTCCAAAATATCCCATTGAAGATTCCAAGAAAACAGTGTTACCAAACTGCTCAATGAAAAGATCAGTTTAAATCTGTGCAATGAATTCACACATCACAAAGCAGTTTCTCAGAAAACTGCTTTTTTGTTTTTATCTCAAGATGCTTAGATTTTCACCATATTCCTCAAGGCACATGGGAATATCCCTATGTAGATTCTGCGAAAATAATGTTACCAATCTACTCCATGAAAATAAAGGTGTAAATCTGTGAGATGAATTCGCACACCACAAGGCAGTTTCTCAGAAAGCTTCTTTTTTGTTTTTGTCTCAGGATATTTCTTTGTCACCATAGGCTTCAGTGTGCTCTCAAATATCCTATTGCAGATCCCATGAAGTAGTGTTAGTATCTACTCCATGAAAAAAAAGGTGCAACTCTGAGATGAATTCACACATCACAAAGAGCTTTCTGAGAAAGCTTCTTTTTCGTTGTTTTCTGAGGATAATTCCTTTGTTACCATGGGCTTCAATGCGATCAAAAATATCCCTCCTTAGATTCCTCAGAAACAGTGCTACAGATCTGCTCCATGAAAATAATCGTGTAATTCTGTGAGATGAATTTACAAATCACAAAGTAGTTTCTTAGAAAACTTCTTTCCAGTTTTTATCTGAGGATATTTCCTTTTTCACCATAAGCATCATTGTGCTCGCGAATATTCCATTGCATATTCCACGAAAATAGTGTTAGCAAACTGTTCCAAGAAAGGAAAGTTGTAAATCTGTGCGATGAAGTCACACATCACAAAGCTGTTTCTCGGAAATCTTCTTTTTGATTTTTCTCTGAGAATATTCCTTTGTCACCATATCCTTCAATGCACTCCAAAGAATCCAATTGCTGATCCCATGGAAACAGTGTTATCAAACTCCTCAATTAAAAGAACAGTTTAACATTTTAAGATGAATTCACTCATCACAAAGCTGTTTCTCAAAAGCTTCTTTCTAATTTTTATCTGAGGATATTTCCTTTTTCACTATAGGCCTCAATGAGCTCCTAAATATCCCTGTGCAGATCCCACAATAAGAGTGCTAGGAAACTGCTCCATGGAAAGAAATGTGTAACTCTGTGAGATGAATTCACACATCACAAAGACCTTTATCAGAAAGGTTTTTTCTAGTTTTTATCTGTGGATATGTCCTTTGTCATCATAGGCTTCAATTCAATCCAAATTATTGCTTCTCAGATTCCCCAAAAATAGTTCTACCGAACACATTTATGAAAAGAATCATGTAACACTGTGAGATGAATTAACACATCAAAAATCAGTTTCCCAGAAAACTATCTTTCTAGTTTTTATATGAGGATATTACCTTTGTCAAAATAAACTTCAATGCGCCATAATATCCCACTGCAGAGTCCAAGAAAAGAGTGTTAGCAAACTGCTCAATAAAAACAAGAGTGTAAATCTGTGAGATAAATGCACACATAACATAGCAGTTTCTCAGAAAGTTTGTTTCTAGTTTTGATGTGATGGTATTTCCTTTTTCAACCATAGGCCTCAATGCACTCCCAAATATCACACTGCAGATTACACAAAAACAGTGTTAGCAAACTGCTCCGTGAAAAGAAATTTGTAACTCTGTGAGATGAATTCACACATCACAAAGTCCTTTCTCAGAATGCTTTCTTCCAGTTTTTATCTGAGGATATTTCCTTTGTCACCATAGGCCTCAATGCAATTAAAATATCCCTTCTCATATACCTTAAAAAAAGTGCTACCGGCCGGGTGTGGTGGCTCAAGCCTGTAATACCAGCACTTTGGGAGGCCAAAATGGACGGATCACGAGGTCAGGAGATCGAGACCATCCTGGCTAACACAGTGAAACCCCGTCTCTACTAAAAACACAAAAATTAGCCGGGCGAGGTGGCGGTGCCTGTAGTCCCAGCTACTTGGAAGGCTGAGGCAGGAGAATGGTGTAAACCTGGGAGGCGGAGCTTGCAGTGAGTCGAGATCCGGCCACTGCACTCCAGCCTGGGTGACAGAGCGAGACTCCGTCTCAAAAAAAAAAAAGTACTACCAATCTGCTCCATGAAAAGACTGGTGTAACTCTGTGAGACGAATTCATATGTCACAAAGCAGTTTCTCAGAAAGCTGCTTTCTAGTTTTTATATGAGGATATTTCTTTTTTCACCATAGGCCTCTACTCACTCCCAAATATCCCTTCGTATATTTTACGAGAACAGTGTTAACAAACTGCTCCAAGAAAATCAAGGTGTTACTCTGTGAGATGAATACACACCTCACAAAAAAGTTTTTCAGAAAGCTGCTTTCTAGTTTTTATCTGAGGACATTTCCTTTGTCACCATAGGCTTCAATGTGATCGAAAATATCCCTTCTGAGATTCCCCAAAAGCAGTGCTACCAAACTGCACCATGGAGAGAAGGGTGTAATTCTGTGTGATGAATTCCCACATAACAGAGCAATTTCACAGAAAGCAGGTTTTTGTTTTTTGTCTGAGAATATTTCATTTATCACCATATACTTCAACGCACTCTGAAATATCCCATTCTGAATTCCAAGAAAACAGTGTTAGCAAACTGCTCAGTGAAAAGGCCAATGTAACTCTGTG
>NW_022681101.1:0-37445 GCF_009764315.1 Trachypithecus francoisi | reverse complement strand
TTGACCCTGAGGACATCAGGTACCAGGCCTGCCAACCCCCACTGGCGTCTGAGCCGCAGCTGCAGTCTAGACGTGGTGCACAGACAGCAAGTGACTGGACACTCCAGGCCAGGCCTGCCCCCCAGCAGCGTGGATCCTGAGGCCAGACACCCAGGTGGCAAAGTCAGGTCATCGGCCCGCCAGCAGCCGCTCAGTTTCATCGGTGTGGGTACAGTGTGCCCAGCGCCAGGGCCCAGGATCTAGAGAGATGTCCAGGAGGAACTCATCTTGAGGCCAGGTAGGCTGTGCACTGGGGGACCCTAATGCCATGCAAGGGAAGCTCTGTCATCCTGCGCCAGTGCCAGATCTGCAGCTGCAAACCGCGCAGTCGGGCACCAGCAGCGGTGAGGGCGGGTGGGGGAAGCAGCAACCCCTGACTCTCCATGCCTTTTCCACTACCTGATACTAGCCACACAGACTCCAGGGCCAGAGCCTCAGCCTGAAGCCAGGCCATCCACGAAGCCACTCCGGTGGCCGCGGAGTGCCCTTGCCAGCACCGGATCTCCCTTCCCAGGAGGAGCGGGGCAGGCCGCAAGGCCATACAAGTCCTCCTTCTCAGGCATGGCTGGCTGCGCGCCTAGGATCCTGGGGCCACCCGGGAGACCCCAGGAGAACCCGCGAGCCCAGTGGCGCCCGCCTGGAGCTGCAGCCCACCTGCCCGCGTGCGCAGCCAGGGAGCGGCTTCCGGAACCCAGTTGGCCACCGCGGTGCAGGCGCGCGACCAACGGCTTTGCGAGGCTCACTCGGTCTGAGAGGTCAGAGGCTGCGAGTGTCTCTGCTGAAGGCTGTGGTGGACCGGGCTGGATCTCTGATTTTGGAATACATTATAGATTTGGAACCCTGGACTGGGGGGTTGGATCGCGGATTTGGGGTTGGATCCAGACTTGGGGTTGGATAGGGGATTTGGGGCTGGGTCGGTGGGGGGGTGGGGGGGGTGAAAAGGTGACAGGAAGCTGCCCCCACTCAAGAGCCGATCGGTGGTTGGGGGTCTGAGAAGTCACAACCATGAAGTTGTTTGGCTTCTGGAGCCGCAGGGGCCAGATGGTCCTGGGCTCCATAGACCACGTCTACACGGGTTCCGGGTACCGAATCCAGGACTCCGAACTGTGGAAGATCCACAGGACTGCTGTCAAGGGTGATGCCGGGGAAGTGGAGCGCTGCCTGGCGCACAGGAGCGGAGACCTGGATGCCCTGGACAAGCAGCACAGGTAGTGGGGAGGGGGCCTCAGTCCGGGGTGGGAGGGGGTCCCCAGGCCCGGCTACCCCGCAGCCCCTGGGACAGGGCCTTGGAGGGCGCCGGGCACACTCTGCGCGGCGAAGTCAAATGGACCCTCAGCTGTTTTCCATCCCTCATAATTCCCTGGCTGGAGCAGTTGATGGAGAATTTGAGTGATTTAACTCACAAAGCATATACGGTGTTGTTATTTTTAACGAACACCTTTGAAACATGGTTTGTATACATTATAGGAGGTGCCTAAGGAGAGATCTCATTCCCCTATCAAAAATACCCTGAGTGATTTTCGGTAGGCGAGAGATTTTCAGATAAATCTGTCCGTTTTACATCCGTATCCACCTGTGTAGGTAGGTTCTTTACTGAAGGTTCTTAGAGAGCAACTTGGAAGTGGGAGGTGAGTTCTGTGTTCTTGAATGGAAAGGGACATTTTTCTCAAAATGTGAGCTCTTTCTCTGTTTGTCAGTTTTACATAGACCGAATGAAAATATCAAGGTTTTAACATTTTTGTGTGACACCTGCTGTCTTTCACTATTGTGATGACATTTTTAAAAATCTCATAACGGAGTGAAAAAACACTTGCTCCTCTAGATAGCAAAATATGCTATTAATTTCTAAAATTAATTGTTTACTAACAGCTGAAAAGACAGATGCATGGAACAGAATAGGAAACCGAGAAACACTGAAATTATGTAAGACATACGTAAGGATTGATGAGTAGGAAAGGATGAGTTATTAATGAAAAAATGCCTGCTGTTTGAGGAAAACTAATGAAATTTTGTGTCACAAACATGAGTTCCTGATGGAATACAGACTGAAATTTTTACATGTGCAAATGAGTAAAGTACCAGAAGAAAACACAAACGCTTATTTTACAGGTACATTTTGACAAACGCCTCCCTAAGAATGACCTCGTAAGCAGATATTCTGAAGGTTGATTTAGCAAACTAAAAATTAAAACTGACTGTGTTTCAGAAAAATAGTTAACAAAATAAAAGAGAGCTTACTTGAAATATTTACTATATTATATATATATATATTTTCAGATGAAAAGTATGTTTTCGTTGTATAGGGAATTCATTGTATTCTTTACTATTATTATTATTATTTGAGTTGGAGTCTCGCTTCTTCGCTCAGGCTGGTGTCCAGTGGCACAATCCTGGTTCACTGCAACCTCGGCCTCCTGGGTTCAAGCAATCTGCACCCTCTGCCTCCCAAGTAGCTGGGATTACAGGCAGGTGCCAGCACGCCTGGCTAATTTTTGTATTTTTAGTAGAGAGGGGCTTTCACCATGTTGGCCAGGCTGGTCTCGAACTCCTGACCTCAAGTGATCTGCCTGTCTTGGCCTCCCAAAGTGCTGGGATTGCAGGTGTGAGCCACCACACCCAGCCTATGTTGTTTATTATATATAAGATACAGATACAGATATGATATGTTATATATATCAGTTATATATACACATTCGATGAAAAGTTATATATACACATTCGATGAAAAGTACATCTTCATTTTACAGGGAATTCTTCCAATAAAATCATTAAACACTCTAAAAGTAGGCCAAGTACCTTTCTCCAGATTTACAAATTACTTATGTATATAGGAAAAAATCCTTTTCATTTCTGGTATAAGAATTTAAAAGAGGAATCAAGCAGTTTTCTATCCACAATATTTGTGAAGATGTTTTATACTGCTACTTAAAAGTTTAAGTTGCTGATTACTTTTCAGATAGATAATCTGGTGGTAAGTACTACATTTTAAAAATGTGTATGCCCGAGGGCGGAGTAAGATGGCCGAATAGGAACAGCTCCAGTCTCCAACTTCCAGTGCGAGTGACACAGAAGACCAGTGATTTCTGCATTTTCAACTGAGGTACTGGGGTCATCTCACTAGGGAGTGCCGGACAATCGGTGCTGGTCAGCTGCTGCAGCCTGACCAGCGAGAGCTGAAGCAGGGCGATGCATTGCCTCACCTGGGAAGTGCAAGCGGGAAGGGAATCCCTTTTCCTAGCCAGGGGAACTGAGACACACAACACCTGGAAAATTGGGTAACTCCCACCCCAATACTGCACTTTAAGCAAACGGGCACACCAGGAGAATATATCCCACACCTGGCCGGGAGGGTGCCACGCCCACGGAGCCTCCCTCATTGCTAACACAGCAGTCTGTGGCGATCTAACCGCAAGGCAGCAGCGAGGCTGGGGGAGGGGAGGCCGCAATTGCTGAGGCTTAAGTAGGTAAACAAAGCCACTGGGAAGCTCGAACTGGATGGAGCTCACAGCAGCTCAAGGAAACCTGCCTGTCTCTGTAGACTCCACCTCTGGGGACAGGGCACAGCTAAAAAACAACAGCGGAAGCAGCGGGGGCCTGTGCAGACGCGAACGACTCTGTCTGACAGCTTTGAAGAGAGCAGTGGATCTCCCAACACGGTGGTTGAGATCTGAGAACGGACAGACTGCCTGCTCAAGTGGGTCCCTGACCCCTGAGTAGCCTAACTGGGAGACATCCCCCACTAGGGGCAGTCTGACACTCCACACCTCACAGGGTGGAGTACACCCCTGAGAGGAAGCTGCCAAAGTAAGAATCAGACAGGTACACTCGCTGTTCAGCAATATTCTATCTTCTGCAACCTCTGCTGCTGATACCCAGGCAAACAGGGTCGGGAGTGGACCTCAAGCAATCTCCAACAGACGAATAGCTGAGGGTCCTGACTGTCAGAAGGAAAAAAATCAAACAGGAAGGACACCTATACCAAAACCCCATCAGTACGTCACCATCATCAAAGACCAGAGACAGATAACACCACAAAGATGGGGGAAAAGCAGGGCAGAAAAGCTGGAAATTCAAAAAATAAGAGCGCATCTCCCCCTGCAAAGGAGCGCAGCCCATCGCCAGCAACAGATCAAAGCTGGTCAGAGAATGACTTTGACGAGATGAGAGAAGAAGGCTTCAGTCCACCAAACTTCTCAGAGCTAAAGGAGGAATTACGTACACAGCACAAAGAAACTAAAAATCTTGAAAAAAGAGTGGAAGAATTGACAGCTGGACTAATTAATGCAGAGAAGGTCATAAACGAAATGACAGAGATGAAAACCATGACACAAGAAATACGTGACAAATCCAAAAGCTTCAGTAACCGACTCAATCAACTGGAAGAAAGAGTATCAGCGATTGAGGATCAAATGAATGAAATGAAGCGAGAAGAGAAACCAAAAGAAAAAAGAAGAAAAAGAAATGAACAAAGCCTGCAAGAAGTATGGGATTGTGTAAAAAGACCAAATCTACGTCTGATTGGGGTGCCTGAAAGTGAGGGGGAAAATGGAACCAAGTTGGAAAACACTCTTCAGGATATCATCCAGGAGAACTTCCCCAACCTAGTAGGGCAGGCCAACATTCAAATTCAGGAAATACAGAGAACGCCACAAAGATACTCCTCCAGAAGAGCAACTCCAAGACACATAATTGCCAGATTCACCAAAGTTAAAATGAAGGAAAAAATCTTCAGGGCAGCCAGAGAGAAAGGTCGGGTTACCCACAAAGGGAAGCCCATCAGATTAACAGCAGATCTCTCGGCAGAAACTCTACAAGCAAGAAGAGAGTGGGGGCCAATATTCAACGTTATTAAAGAAAAGAATTTTCAACCCAGAATTTCATATCCAGCCAAACTAAGCTTCATCAGTGAAGGAGAAATAAAATCCTTTACAGATAAGCAAATGCTTAGAGATTTTGTCACCACCAGGCCTGCCTTACAAGAGACTCTGAAGGAAGCCTTAAACATGGAAAGGAACAACTGGTACCAGCCATTGCAAAAATATGCCAAAATGTAAAGACCATCGAGGCTAGGAAGAAACTGCATCAACTAACGAGCAAAATAACCAGTTAATATCATAATGACAGGATCAAGTTCACACATAACCATATTAACCTTAAATGTTAATGGACTAAATGCTCCAATGAAAAGACACAGACTGGCAAACTGGATAAAGAGTCAAGACCCATCAGTCTGCTGTATTCAGGAGACCCATCTCACATGCAGAGACATACATAGGCTCAAAATAAAGGGATGGAGGAAGATCTACCAAGCAAATGGAGAACAAAAAAAAGCAGGGGTTGCAATCCTAGTCTCTGATAAAACAGACTTTAAACCATCAAAGATCAAAAGAGACAAAGAAGGCCATTACATAATGGTAAAGGGATCAATTCAACAGGAAGAGCTAACTCTCCTAAATATATATGCATCAATACAGGAGCACCCAGATTCATAAAGCAAGTCCTTAGAGACCTACAAAGAGACTTAAGACTCCCATACAATAATAATGGGAGATTTCAACACTCCACTGTTAACATTAGACAGATCAACGAGACAGAAAGTTAACAAGGATATCCAGGAATTGAACTCATCTCTGCACCAAGCGGACCTAATAGACATCTATAGAACTCTCCACCCCAAATCAACAGAATATACACTCTTCTCAGCACCACATCACACTTATTTCAAAATTGACCACATAATTGGAAGTAAAGCACTCCTCAGCAAATGTCAAAGAACAGAAATTATAACAAACTGTTTCTCAGACCACAGTGCAATCAAACTAGAACTCAGGACTAAGAAACTCAATCAAAACCGCTCAACAACATAGAAACTGAGCAACTTGCTCCTGAATGACTACTGGGTACATAACGAAATGAAAGCAGAAATAAAGATGTTCTTTGAAACCTATGAGAACAAAGATACAACATACCAGAATCTCTGGGACACATTTAAAGCAGTGTGTAGAGGGAAATTTATAGCACTAAATGCCCACAAGAGAAAGCAGGAAAGATCTAAAATTGACACTCTAACATCACAATTAAAAGAACTAGAGAGGCAAGAGCAAACACATTCAAAAACTAGCAGAAGGCAAGAAATAACTAAGATCAGAGCAGAACTGAAGGAGATAGAGACACAAAACACCCTCCAAAAAATCAGTGAATCCAGGAGTTGGTTTTTTTGAAAAGATCAACAAACTTGACAGGCTGCTAGCAAGACTAATAAAGAAGAAAAGAGAGAGGAATCAAATAGATGCAATAAAAAATGATAAAGGGGATATCACCACTGACCCCACAGAAATACAAACTACCATCAGAGAATACTATAAACACCTCTATGCAAATCAACTAGAAAATCTAGAAGAAATGGATAATTTCCTGGACACTTACACTCTCCCAAGACTAAACCAGGAAGAAGTTGAATCCCTGAATAGACCAATAGCAGGCTCTGAAATTGAGGCAACAATCAATAGTCGACCCACCAAAAAAAGTCCAGGACCAGATGGATTCACAGCTGAATTCTACCAGAGGTACAAGGAGGAGCTGGTACCATTCCTTCTGAAACTATTCCAATCAATAGAAAAAGAGGGAATCCTCCCTAACTCATTTTATGAGGCCAACATCATCCTGATACCAAAGCCTGGCAGAGACACTACAAAAAAATAGAATTTTAGACCAATATCCCTGATGAACATCGATGCAAAAATCCTCAATAAAATACTGGCAAACCGGATTCAGCAGCACATCAAAAAGCTTATCCACCATGATCAAGTGGGCTTCATCCCTGGGATGCAAGGCTGGTTCAACATTCGCAAATCAATAAACGTAATCCAGCATATAAACAGAACCAAAGACAAGAACCACATGATTATCTCAATAGATGCAGAAAAGGCTTTTGACAAAATTCAACAGCCCTTTATGCTAAAAACGCTCAATAAATTCGGTATTGATGGAACGTACCTCAAAATAATAAGAGCTATTTATGACAAACCCACAGCTAATATCATACTGAATGGGCAAAAACTGGAAAAATTCCCTTTGAAAACTGGCACAAGACAGGGATGCTCTCTCTCACCACTCCTATTCAACATAGTGTTGGAAGTTCTGGCTAGGGCAATCAGGCAAGAGAAAGAAATCAAGGGTATCCAGTTAGGAAAAGAAGTCAAATTGTCCCTGTTTGCAGATGACATGATTGCATATTTAGAAAACCCCGTTGTCTCAGCAAAAACCTCCTTAAGCTGATAAGCAACTTCAGCAAAGTCTCAGGATACAAAATTAATGTGCAAAAATCACAAGCATTCTTATACACCACTAACAGACAAACAGAGAGCCAAATCATGAATCAAATTCCATTCACAATTGTTTCAAAGAGAATAATATACCTAGGAATACGACTTACAAGGGATGTAAAGGACCTCTTCAAGGAGAACTACAAAACACTGCTCAGTGAAATCAAAGAGGACACAAACAAATGGAAGAACATACCATGCTCATGGATAAGAAGAATCAATATCGTGAAAATGGCCATACTGCCCAAGGTGATTTATAGATTCAATGCCATCCCCATCAAGCTACCAATGACTTTCTTCACAGAATTGGAAAAAACGGCTTTAAAGTTCATATGGAACCAAAAAAGAGCCCGCATTGCCAAGACAATCCTAAGTCAAAAGGACAAAGCTGGAGGCGTCAGGCTACCTGACTTCAAACTATACTACAAGGCTACAGTAACCAAAACAGCATGGTACTGGTACCAAACAGAGATATAGACCAATGGAACAGAACAGAGTCCTCAGAAATAATACCACACATCTACAGCCATCTGATCTTTGACAAACCTGAGAGAAACAAGAAATGGGGAAAGGATTCCCTATTTAATAAATGGTGCTGGGAAAATTGGCTAGCCATAAGTAGAAAGCTGAAACTGGATCCTTTCCCTACTCCTTATATGAAGATTAATTCAGGATGGATTAGAGACTTAAATGTTAGACCTAATACCATAAAAACCCTAGAAGAAAATCTAGGTAGTACCATTCAGGACATAGGCATGGGAAAGGACTTCATGTCTAAAACACCAAAAGCAACGGCAGCAAAAGCCAAAATTGACAAATGGGATCTCATTAAACTAAAGAGCTTCTGCACAGCAAAAGAAACTACCATCAGAGTGAACAGGCAACCTACAGAATGGGAGAAAATTTTTGCAATCTACTCATCTGACAAAGGGCTAATATCCAGAATCTACAAAGAACTCAAACAAATTTACAAGAAAAAAACAAACAACCCCATCAAAAAGTGGGCAAAGGACATGAACAGACATTTCTCAAAAGAAGACATTCATAC
The DNA here is from genome assembly GCF_009764315.1 of Trachypithecus francoisi. Taxonomy (NCBI): domain Eukaryota; kingdom Metazoa; phylum Chordata; class Mammalia; order Primates; family Cercopithecidae; genus Trachypithecus; species Trachypithecus francoisi. The sequence goes on along the minus strand of NW_022681101.1, from coordinate 29,033 downwards.
AGCCAACAGACACATGAAAAAATGCTCATCATCACTGTCCATCAGAGAAATGCAAATCAAAACCACAATGAGATACCATCTCACACCAGTTAGAATGGCAATTATTAAAAAATCAGAAAACAACAGGTGTTGGAGAAGATGTGGAGAAAGAGGAACACTTTTACACTGTTGGTGGGATTGTAAACTAGTTCAACCATTATGGAAAAGAGTATGGCAATTCCTCAAGGATCTAGAACTAGATGTACCATATGACCCAGCCATCCCACTACTGGGTATATACCCAAAGGATTATAAGTTATTCTACTACAAATACACATGCACACGTATGTTTATTGTGGCACTATTCACAATAGCAAAGACTTGGAATCAACCCAAATGTCCATCTGTGACAGACTGGATTAAGAAAATGTGGCACATATACACCATGGAATACTATGCAGCCATAAAAAAGGATGAGTTTGTGTCCTTTGTAGGGACATGGATGCAGCTGGAAACCATCATTTTTAGCAAACTATCACAAGAAGAGAAAACCAAACACCACATGTTCTCACTCATAGGTGGGAACTGAACAATGAGATCACTTGGACTCAGGAAGGGGAACATCACACACTAGGGCCTATTATGGGGACGGGGGAGGGGGGAGGGATTGCATTGAGGAGTTATACATGATATAAATGATGAATTGATGGATGCTGACGAGTTGATGGGTGCAGCACACCAACATGGCATAAGTATACATATGTAACAAACCTGCATGTTATGCACATGTACCCTAGAACTTGAAGTATAATAAAAATAAAAAAATAAATAAACAAACAAATAAATAAATAAATAAAAAAGAAAAAGAAAAAAAAGACTACCACTATATTATCTGTAACTGTTCTTAATTAGAATAACTAGGTTTCTCCCAACAGTGGAAACTCAAAGCAGACTAAATTTATGTAAATCAAGGAGAACTGTCATAGTCAGTTAATTCCTTTGCTTGCAACAGCCCAATAAATGGATGAGGACTCACTTCACCAATAAATAAAAAGGGTAAACAGCACGTGGGGCCTGTAGATGCCTTTTGCAGGGCCCTCTTTTTCTCTTCCTCAAGTTGCAATGTGTGTATTTCTCTAGGTGGGCACGTCATAGACACTGTCATATTAGATCACAGCCTGCAGAGAGATATACAGGTGCCATGCTTACATCTGCAGAGTGGGAACAAGCATAGAGAAATCAAGACAATTAAGCAGAGAGCTTCCATACTGGAGATAAACCAGCTGTGTAACAAATCATGCTTATTGAACAAAAAGGCATTGCACCATTTAAATAACTGCTTTAATTAAGAAGTAAAGGAGCTGATGCCCCAACAGAGCACAGAGAGCCACACAGACAGGAGCTGCATTTCAAACAAGGTCATTGCTGTTGTCTCCACCCTGAGTTAAGTGTGCTTCACCCTTCCTTACCAAAGTTCTGCTTGAACATCATTTTGTTTTCTTTTTCTTGTACGTCACTTCTTTGAGAAAATAGAAACCAAAATCTTACATAAAACAGGTACTGAGCTTTTGATAATGACAGCCATTGCAACAACAACAATAGTTTTCTATTATTTCTCATCTCTGTGCTATCCACTGCAGTAGCCAATAGCCACAGGTGACTATTTAAATTAAAATTAATTCAAATAAAACAAAATTTAACATAAGCTGGTTTGTTGGACTAGCCACATTTCAGTTACCCGACAGCCACATGTGACTAGTGGCTACTGAACTAGGTAGCATGAATGTAGAACATTTTCATCATCATAGTTCTCTAGGCCACGGAAAAATTACAGAACTCAGTTTCCAGTGTGCACATTTATTTGTATACGTAGGAGCTTTCTGACCCTGTGTTGAGATGCCTAACCAGCTTCCTGATGAACCTCCTGATATTTCGGCAAATGTGGACTAAGAGGACAGGATTCCTCAGGGCCCGGGTGACCCAGGCTTTTCAGAAATTATGCTTGGACTACCAGGTCTCTGCTTGATTTGGGATGCAAAAGGAGACTTCTCTTCCCCCAATCGCTAAAGTAGCTTTCAAGGTCCCCCTCTCATCGCAGTAAGAGTTTCATTTTTGAGACTCTTATTTCTTTCCCTGACTTATGGTATATTCTGGAGAGTGGATTCAAACAGAAGAGCTGGCTCTGTGCTGGTTTTCCCGGGGTCAGCCCCCTTGCCAGTGACTAGTCTGCCTCTCTATATGATGTACACTGTGTTCCACTACTGGTAATAGAAGCTCAGCAATTGATTGACTGTTAAGTTATTTTCAAAGCTCAAAATTCACAACAATGTAACAGACACCCACATAATCACAAGGACAGACAAGGCTCTCAGGACCTTTCAAAGACAAGGTGCACATTTCTTCTTTCCATTCCAGCATCAAATCGACAACCCAGCCAGCACTTAAGTTGGGGTAAAAATTAATTACAAGAAGAATCTACCAACTGTAGATAAAAGAACAAAAAAGCTATTGCAGCTGTCTTCTCCATAACGGAGGCCTGTGATTTCAATTTGGATGTTTTCATCTACTTTCTGCTCTTGTGTTTCTTTTATTTTTTCCCTATCTCATATTTGTAGATACAAATTTTTCACATTTAAAAGCTATTTTAAATATAATCTTTAAAAGGAGAAACATTATTTTTTTAATGACACAAAATGCTGAAGGTGAGATCCACTGATTGGAATGCAAAAAGGGGCAGTATCTCTGGAAGCAATTTTATCCAGATAAATCAATAGCTTTAAAACAATTCATAACCTTGGACCTAACACCTCTACTTCTGGGAAGCTAGGCTATGAAGGTTTCTGCTGAAGGATGTTTATCACAATATTATTTATAATGCTAAAAAGCCAAAGAGGAGGCCTGAAATGTTTTGAAGATGAAAATGGTTTGATAAACAACTTTTTTTAAAGACGGGGTCTTGCTCTGTTGCCCCGGCTGGGGTGCAGTGCATGATCACAGCTCACTGCAACCTCCATCTCCCAGGTTCAAGAAATTCTCCTCTCCAGCCTCCCAAGTAGCTGGGAATACAGGCACACCCCACCACGCCTGGCTATGTTTTTGTATTTTAGTAGAGATGGGGTTTTCCTGTAGTGCTTAGGCTGGTCTTCAATTCCTAAGCTCAGGTAATCCACCTGCCTTGGAGTACCAAAATTCTGGGATTACAGCCATGAGACACTGCATCTGGCAATAAACAACATATTTAAACACTGGAATGTTATGTAAATATTCCAGGCATGGATAGGAAAAACAATCTCACAAAAGTTGCTTCTGTTATTATATAGATTAAGAGGCCAAGATTCTGCAGGACACTTACTATGTTACGTGTCTGAAGTCCAATGTAATGCCATATATAAAATGTGACCTCAACTCAGGCCCCAGTCTTTTCATATGGAAAATTCTGTTAATTATATTGCCCTTTGCCTTTTTAGGTTTTCTGTAGGAGTTAAATACAATATATTTTGTCAAATGCTTAACACCATGTGCAGCATTGGTAGGGGAGATATAAATGTCAGCTATTGTCTTATGTGCCAAGAAAATCACACAGATAGACAGACAGGCAGACACGCACACAAAGACACACATGGAGGGAGAGGAAGTAAAGATTAGGAGGCAACACATAATGTATCAGTAGGCAATGGACCACTAGTGATTTTCAGAGTCTTTTTTATTTTCTTCTTTATACTGCTTACATTTTCAGTGTTATACAATGAGCATGTATTACTTTTGTAATCAGAATAAGGTGGTATAAACCTCACCTTAATATAAAACAAAATTACTGCCAGGCACGGTGTCTCACACCTGTAATCCTAGCAGTTTGGAAGGCTGAGACTGGTAAATCTCTTGAGCTCAGGAATTTGAGACCAGCCTGAGCAACACAGTGAGACATCGTCTCTGCAAAAAATACAAAAATTAGCTAACCATAGTGGTGTACACCTGTAGTCCTAAGTTACTTGGGAGGCTGAGGTTGGACGGGGGCTTGAGACCAGGAGGTGACTGCACTGAGCTGTGATTGCACCACTGCACTCCAGCCTGAGTGAAAAAGCCAGACCCAGTCTTGTACAAAAATAAAAACAAACAAGCAAACAAAAAAGTTAGTATTTAAATCCCACATGCTGTCTTGGAGCCGTCATAGTGTTGCAGGATTCAAGAGACTGGAGAGACCAATGGTTGAGACAGGAGGATTTTATTAAAGTGGCTACTGCCCCAGTGGATTCACATCCCAAAGGCTGAGCCCCAAACAAAGATGGGGCCTGGTTTTTAAGCATGCAGGTGCGTGAAACTCACAGGGCGACCTTAGCAAGCTCACAGAAGCAGAACAAAGGCAGTTAATCAAACCGAGACAGGTGTATGACTCAAACATGTCTGGTGACTTCTGCTGGGCTGCCCAGCAGGCTCTCAGCAGATGGTCACTATTTTAGGCTTGCTCGGGCATTTCTTGTAAACTTCTCAGTGTTGCACAAATGGAAAACAAGGACTCACAAAATCCTTACAAACACAGAAATAGTTACAAAAATAGTTATGACAGCAGAGCAAAGAAATACTGGCTTGGGAAAGAATCTCAAAGGAGTAGCTGATAAGAAGAACTTGTCCTTCTCTTCCCCATTCTTGGAGTCCACTCCTTCTGGGCTCTGCCTGGCCTTGTATATAAAGTTATCTTTGTCCTAACAGGGCCTTTGAGTGAGTCATCCTGGTACAGCCAGGAATTTAGGGTATTCTCCTTTTAATTTATGTTTTAGTAGGCCAGGCTTCTGGTTGTCACTGCTGAGAAAGTAAAGTGTGTTCTGGCTCCCCATGGTTCTGGGCTTCCCTGGGTCTCTGAGGAGGGCTGCCCCCTCCATCACAGAGAATATCAGGACACTAACCTGTTCCTAGTTATACTTACACACTCCTCTCATGTTGTCTATGGAGTGGACACTACAGGGAGGGTGACATCCTAGTTAGTCTCAAGAGCCAGAATGCCTGAAGCTCACTGTTAACAAGTCCTGCCTTGGGGAAGAAGGAAGCGTGTCTCTGTGAACCTCCCACCTGGGCTGAAGGGAGACCACTCTCTTCTCCACCTCTCCCCAACCTTGGCCTTCTACACTCCTAGTGAACCTCTCATCCCCTGCCAACAGGCCTGGAATCTCAAGAACGTGATGACTTCTGGTCAGCCCTGAATCCAGAGAATTCCCTTTACAAAGGGGAAACTGAGGCCTGGAGCAGGGCTGATGTTCAGCCAGTGCACAAGGGAATGGCTGAATTGGTGAAACACTGAAATAGTTCTGGTGTGGATGGAAAGGAGCCGCTGCCCTACGCATCTCTACCCCTGCCTCAGCCAGTCCTCCAGGACCCTGGGTCAGCACCAGAAGCATCAAAGTGCCAGGGGTGGCTGGAAGTGAAGCTAATGGCTCTGCCAGCCCTTCTCCCCATCAGAGAGGGCATGGGGATTCGGGCCATCCTCCTTGGGGCAGAAGGTAGCACTGTGACCGTGTCTGCAGTAGTCAATCCTCATGTGTCATGGTCCCTGACTTCGTTGATAAGGGCATCAGCCTACATCCCTCTGGTACTCAGTGATAAGCATCTAAAATCTTCTTACATACAAAATTTTAAAAGTTTTCAAAAGATAGGACTTAACATATGAGGCTGCATGAACATCACTTTAGCAGTTGTCTAACTGGTGCTTCTGGTTCTGCCTTCCCAGAGAGTGGATGACCTGGGCCACCCTCCACCACTGTCCTGTAAAGCCATGGGACACACAGCCCATCAATTCTCTTCATGTGGTCATCCCCTGTTATACGGGAGAAAATACACCTGTCTCATTTTTGAACCTTCTTTGTGGACATTCCATGACAGAGCTTCACTAAATGGTTGTGGAAGAACTGAATGAATGAATGAATGAATATGAGAGCAAATGAATGAATAGCTGAGATCCTGGGCTGGAAAGTTGTGTATGAGGATGGTGGGTCGAAGAGGGTCTGTTTTTCTTGCCTTTAAGTCATTACTTGTCATTTTGGGGCAGGAGCACAGGCTTTGAATGCAGACTCACTGGGCTTTCATCCTCGCTTTACTGGTTATGATTGTGTGACCTTGTGCAAGTTACTTAAACCCTCTGTGCCTGTTTATCTGTAAAATGTGGATAATAAGATGTCAAAGGACTGTGGTAAGAATGAAATGCTTAAAAAAATCCCAGTTAGTATTAAGTCCTCAAAAGATTGGGTTTAGCATCATGTGTGTACGTGTTTCTGGAGCAATGCTCATCTAGGGCTGGATGGTGCCTACACAGAAAAAGACTCTGGCCTCTTCTCATCCACATGTATCCATCTTGTGCCTGGATCCCATTCCTAGATCCTTGCTGAAAAAGTGAAGGGTAATGGGCACCTCAGGGCGACTAAGTTGCTCCCCAAACATCTTCCCCCTCCCAAACACTCCTGTGGTCTTTAGCATTTAATAGGAATCTCTCGACATTCTCAAGGGGTGATCCTCTCATGGAAGGCCAGTGGGAAAGAGGCTGTGGGAAATGTCAGGCTCTGTGCACTTCCCTGACAGTTGCAAATGGTTCTGTTTCCAAGCCCACAGGTCACTACAAAGAAGGCAATGTGTATGATATAATAATGTCATTCTTTGGTGCCTCAGTCCACACTAGCATTTGAATACTCCTCAAGTTAATTGCATGGTGGTCGATCAAAAGATATGTCTAACTGGAACTTGTGAATGTGCCTTTATTTGGAAAACACTCTGCAGATGTAATTAAATCCAGCACCTTCAGATGAGGGCATCTCATCTTGAAATAGGATGGGCCTGAAATCCAATGACAAATATCCTTATAAGAAAAGTCACAGGTAGGGCACAGTGGCTCACACATACAATTCCACCACTGAGAAAGGTCAAGTTGGGAGGATCGCTTGAACTGTAGGCATTCAAGATCTGCCCAGGCAACATGGTGAGATCCTGTCTCTCCAAAATATATATAAAATATAACAGCCAGGCATTATACTACCTGCCTGTAGTCCAGCTACCAGTCAATCAGGAGGCTGAGGTGAGAGCATAGCTTGAATCTGGGAGGTTGAGGCTTCAGTGAGCTGTGATCATGACATTGCCCTCTAGCCTGGGTGCCCCCTGGCTCCTCCACAACCTGCGCTAGAAGAGATGGGCCCTGGCTCTGGGCAACAGGCAGCCTCTGAGGTGGGGCAGTTCCTGACCTCCTGCAGCTGGGGACCAAAACCCTGACTTAGGTGCCATGGAGGTTTCTGGCTCAAAGGACCACACTGTTGGTGGCACTGGCAGGGTCGCAGGTTGCCACAGCTACTGCTGCGCCTAAAGCAGGTTGCCACTGCAGCTGAACCTACAGCAGAGGCAGGCAGGGCTGTTCCCAGACAGCCTGGGCATCGCTGAGGGCACGGCCCTTTCATGCTAGAGTCAGCTCTCTCTTGCCAGTGCCCAGAGCAGGATGTTCATGCGCTGGGCACAGGGCAGCAACCAGGAAATGGCTGAGCGGCCGGTTCCCACCCTCCTGCAGCTGGGGCCTGACCACCTGAATTAGCCGCTGGGTGACGTCTGGCCCTAGGGTCCGCCTGGGTGGTGTAAGAGCATGGTCTGGGGTTGCCACCAAGTTTACTGCAGGCGCCATGTGCAGGTAGGTGGCTGCTTCAGCTGAGCCCATGACGGAGGCTGGCAAGGCGTTTCCCAGACAGCCTCAGGGTCATGGAGTGGACCACCATCCCAGCCTAGGGTCCGCGATTTCTTTGCCTGCACCCAGAGTTCCGGGTCACGGGCACTGGGAACTGTGCAGCCAGGGGGACTGGACCAAGGGCAAAGGTTTCTGCCCTGCAGCAGCTGCAGGGCTGATTTCCTGAATTCGGGGCTGAGATGGCATTGGCCCCGGTGTCAGGGCTCTTGGTGGTGCAGGCAAAGTGCCCGGTTGCTCTGCTGCTGCCATGCCCTTGTACAGGTGGCAGCCGCAGCTGAGCTCTCAGGAGAGGCCGGCAGGGTTGGTCCCAGAAAGCGTGAGGATCGCCCAGTGCACCGCTCTCCCAGCCTAGGGTCCACTCTTCCTTGGCCCGTGCCCAGAGCTCGGGGTTTCAGGCACTGAGCCTTTTGCGGCTGCCTAGAATAGGCAGAGCGAGAGGTTCCCGCCCTGGCAAGGCCTCCAGCCATGGAATCCTCACTGCTGTTGGCAGGTGCTGAGCAGAGTGCAAGCGCTGGGATGGGGCTGAGCTGCAGTTTTCCGCCCTCTGGCTGCTGGAGGCCCTACCGCCTGAGTCAGCTGCCTCAGAGCTTTTGGTCATGGGGTCCGCACTGCCGGTGGCTTGCACAGGGTCCGCGGCTGCCACAGCTGCTATAGTTCACTGTGTGCACATGGCAGCCGCCCCTGACCCCACCGCTGAGGCTGCAGGGCTGGTCCGGTCCCAGACAGCCTGAGAGTCATTTGCCCGCACCCAGAGCACCGGGTGGCGGGTGCTGGGCACTGTGTAGCCTCCAGGAATCCACGGAAGGGCAGATTCCCGCTCTCCTGCAGCTGTGGACCCACTGCCTGACTTTGCCACTCGGTGGCGTCTGGCTCTAGGGTTTCGGAGCCGCTAGTGTGGCGGGCAGAGGCCGGGTTTGCCACAGCTGCCCGCCATGAGCAGGTAGCAGCTGCAGCGGAGCTTTAGACCCAGGCTGGCTGGGCTGACCCCAGATAGCCTGACGGTCAGGGAGTGCAGGGTCCTCCCACCCTAAGTCCCCTCTTCCTTTGCTCTTATCCAGAGCGCGTTGTGCGGGCGCTGGGCTCTGTGCAGCAGCCAAGATGGGGCTCAGCAGCGGATTTCCGCCCTGCTGCAGCTGGAGGAGGAACACCTGGATTAGCCGCTGAGGTGGCATCTGGCCCTGGGGTTCCTGCAACTGGTGAGGCGGCCAGGGTCAGGGTTGGTTCCAGGTGACAGCTGCTGCTAAACCCACTGCGAGCCTTAGGGTCACCAAGTTCACTGTCCTTTCATGGTAGTATCTGATCTTTGGCCCGTGCCCAGAGTGCAGGGTCGCCTTGCTGGGCACTGCACAGCCTCTGGGAGCTGTGTCTGCGGCAGTTTCACGTCATCCTGCAGCTGCGTGGCCTAAGGTCTTAGGTGCGGAGGCGCTCTCTGGTACTGCCGTCCACGCTGCTGGTGGCGGAGACAGGGTCAAGGGTTGCCACTGCTGCACCCCTGTGCCATAGCCAGGTGGCAGTTGCAGCTGAGTCCACAGCTGAGGCTGTTGGGGCTGCTCCAAGATGGTCAGAGTGTCGCCGAGATCACCGACATGCCACCCTACATTCTGCTCTTTCTCGGCCTGCACCTAGAGCGCCATGTCACAGGTCCTGGGCCCTGTGAAGCCACGGGGATGGGGCTGAGTGCAGGCTCCCGTCTTCCTGAGAAGTGGACCGAGCACTGGAATTAGGCCCCTGTGGTGGCATCTGACCTTAGGGTCTGAGCTGCTGGTGGCGTGGGCAGGGTCGAAGTAGCCTCCCTTGCTGCTGTGTGCCATTTGCACTGTCCTCCGGAACAGACTGGTCTGTGCTGTGTATGGTCAGTGGAGTCTTCTCTGGACATTCTTCACTGATATCTGCTGACACGGCTCATCTTCTCTTTGATTTTGCATGTATTGCCACCCACTGAGGAAGTTTCTGGTCACCAATGCCATTTTCCTCTAGCCTCCAAGACCTCACATTCTGAGGCCAGCATGTCCCACCAGGGGCCACCACTGGTCTGATCAAACCAGTTGTGAGTCCCCCTCCCACCGACCTTGGAGAGAGTGGATTTTCAGGCAGCACCCACCAGCTGAGAGTAAGGGAATTGATCTCTAAGGCACTTCCTGCTGTCCTGCCACTCTGTCATTCCTGGGACACCCTATGTGCACTAGAGAAGACATCAGCCTGCATATTTTCTCATCTTTAACTGTCTATTTTTTCTTGTCTATCTCTTTGAGCGAGTCCCAGGAGGATGCTGGGGATGAATACCTGATCAGCGACACAGGCAGAGCCATAGTCACATCTCCTGGGAACTTTCTTCTTTCCGTGTAGTTAAAAGCTCAGTTAAAATACACCAAACCTTTGACTAAAAGCATCCCCTCAGCTTGATAAAATTTTAGACAGGATTATTTCTGATTCTAGGCCCCTTGTTTTCTTTTTGTTTGTTTGTTTGTTTTTTAGCATATTTTAGAAATGTTATCATTGTAAATTCTTTCTATGCCTCTTTGATATATAAATCTTTTTAAGAGCCCACTTGTCAGTTTTACACTTCAGGAATATCTATTTCAAGAACCTGGGAAGCATCCCTTTGAAATGTAATTCTCAAGAATGATGACACCATTATCTCCCAGACTCCATGAGAGAGTAAGAGCCAAATTTTGGTGGGCATATTGCTCTAATTTGTAAAATTACCTTCTGTCATAAAGATAAAACATAGTTCAATATTCCTTTGGAAAAGACAACTAGCAAAGACAAGTGGTCTACGATCTCCCCCTCATTCCAGATCTCAAAATCCCTACTGCTGTTTGTTTCAGTGGAGCTGAGTTCAGACTAAGTTCTGGCCTCTACCCTTTTGCAATCGCCTTCAATAACGGCTTTTTTATGTGTTTAACTTTGTCTGGTGCAATTTTTTCTTTGACACTTTTTACCCTAACTAGAACTTCCATTAAAGTCATAGTAGGATTCAAGGCAGTCAAACTTGACTCACATAGGTAAAAAAAAACTCATTAGGATTTAGAAACCCATATTCCCTTCAATAAATTGTTTCTTGAGACTGTTGCCTTACTAAAACTGTCTAGTTCTTATTTTGGCATTGAAAAGGCGAATGCCAATTTTTAAATAAGTCTTTGCTCACTTTTAATTTCTGCTATCACAATTTTATTGATTTCCATGGCTGAACAAGGAGAAGATCAGAACACAATTACAAATTAAATTTTATTTAATTTTTACTATTATAATTTTATTGCTTTCTCTGACTGAAAAGAGAAAACTCAAACAAAGCAGTCTAGTCTACAAAGAGAGGACTAGAACAAAGAATCATGTCTCATTAATACATTTCAGAAAGTTACTTCCATTAACATCAGTGGTGTCATTTAATATCTTAACCTTTCTATCTACCAGATGCTATTATTACTCTATTTTATAGGAAATTAAGTCTTATATATTATATATAGTCATCTGAAGGTTATGTAGCATCGCAGGTATGATAGGCATACAAAGAAACAATGACATTAGAAGCAGAGGAGGGAGAAGGGTTAAAAGGCTAAACCTAGGTCGGTTAAGAGAAAAATGAAAATGATTAGGAGACAAATTCTTGTTGGAAAAAAAATGACTGAGGCAGAGCAAGACAGTGGCGCAGACCTCTCCAGCTATCACACTCCTATAGAAACATCAATGTGAGCAACTGTCTGCATGTGAAATTACCATTACGAGAACAGAACCTCAATGTATGAACAAGGTTATGAAGCACGTTTGGACTGTGAAGATGAGTAAAACCATGGCTTAGACAGTGAGCTAATCAATACACTGTGACTGTGATACTCCTCCCTCAGGCCATTATGGTACCATCTGCAGAAAGTCCCGCAGGACTTATAGTTTTTTCACTGGAAAAAGTCAGCAGGAGGTTGATATTTGTTTTTTCCACTATACTGAGTGCCTTCAAGTAGACTCACTCCTGTATCAGCCCACAAGTGGCATCATGAGTGCCAAAAGGGATGAACCACATGAGGATGCTAAGGACATAAGAGGAGGTGAGGCAGCAACAGCTTCATGTGAAACAATACACAGACTCTACAAGCTTGATGGCCTGACTTGTTCCCCCCATAGCAGGGGCCTCCTTGTGGAGGCCCATCCAGCCAATGTTGCATCAGTGGTGGAGCCATGGCAAGACTTAGATCTAATGTGGGATCTGGGCTATCTCTAATGCTACACGGAATACAACTGTAAGTCCACTCAAAGCTTCTTGTCCACTGAAAAGTAGTCACAAAGAAACCCAGACTGAGAAGACTCAAATATCTAATTCATCAATGTGTAGACAGAGATGTATATCTACATATAATAATAATAACTTAGGAAAAGTTGCCTCTCCGAATGGAAAAAGGAAGGTGTCAGCAACTGAACTTAAAGACATACAGATGAATGATCTGGCAGGCAAAGAATTCAAGAAGAACCTGTGAACACTGAGAAAGCAGAAACACAATTCAGAAATCTACCAGAGAAATTCAACAAATAAATCAAAATAATGGGAAAAAATCAAATGGAAACCCTAGAGCAGGAAAGTTCAGTGAACACATTGAAAATCCAATGGAAGGCACCAACAGCAGAACTGATCAAGCAGAAGAAAGAAATAGTGAGCTCAAAGACAGGCTCTTTGAAAATACATGGTCAGAGTAGAATGAAAAAAAAACAAAGAAGAAGAAGAAACAAAGAAATGTTTTGAGATTTGTGGGACACGAACAAAAGAGCAAATGTATGTATTGTTGGTGTTAAAAGAGGAACTGAGAATGACAAAAAAATGATAGCTTATTCAAAGAAATAATAAAAATCTTTTTAAACCTGGAGAAAGATTAAAATGTTTAGGATGGTCAAAGTCACCAATCGTATTTAATCTGAATAAGGCAACCAAGGACATATTACAATTAAACTCTCAAAGGTAAAAGACAAAGAGAAGATCCTGAAAGGACTAAGAAAAAGGAAACAAATAACACATAAGAGAATTCCCATATGCCTGGCAGCAGACTTCTCAGCAGAAACACTACAGGCCAGGAGAGAGTAGGATAATAGATTCAAGTGCTGAATTTAAAAAACTGTCAACCATGAATAAAATATCCAGCAGAGCTAACATTTAGAAAAAAAAGGAGAGACTGAAACATTCTCAGACAAATAAAAAGCAAAGGAATTTATTGTAATCAAACCAGCCTTACAAGAAATGCTAATTATTGTTTTTCAAACTGAAAGAAAATGGCAGCCATACATAACACAAAAAATCTGAAGGTATAAACCCAGAGGTAGAAGTGAGGATTCAGACAAATTTGGAATGCACTAATACGGTAATAATTGGATGTCAACCACTTATGTATCCTTAGTGTGAAGGTCCATATATAATACAAATAAAATAATAACAATTACAATAACTTGTTAAGGAATAAGCAATATAAAAAGATGTAAATTAAGACATCAAAAATGCAAAATATGAGGGAGTGATGGAGTTAAAGAATAGAGTGGTTTTTTCCTCTTTTTGTAGAATCAAAATTAAATTTTGTGGAATGTTATTAAGTTTAAAATAACATACCGTAACCATAAAATGTTCTTTGCATGCCTTGTTGTAACCACAGAGCAAAAACTTTTAATAGATACTCTAAAAACTAAAAAAAAAAAACCAAGAAACCAAAATACACTGATCGAGTAAATCATTTAACCACAAAGGAAGATAGTGAGATCAATCAATCAAAGTATAAATTTTAAAAAAAGAAAAAAACATGAAAGAAAGTAATAATATGGCAGTACTAAGTCCTTGCCTATCAATAATTAGCTTGTATGTAAATGGATTATCCCATTTAAGAGATATAATTGCTACACTGATGAAAAACAAGACCTAACTATAAACTTTCTACAGGAAATTCACTTCATCTGTAAATACACACACACATTGAAAGTGATCACATGGAAAAATATATTTCATAAACACGGAATCAGAAAGAAAGCCTATACCGCCTATCTGATATATTTATTTCAGATAACATATACTTCAAGGAAAAACCTATAAAAACAGACAAATATGGCCATTACATAATGATAAAGGGGTCAGTATCACAAGACAATATAATAATTGTAAATATATATGCCCTCTATATTGAAGCACCTAAATATACAAAGCAAACATTAATAGATCTAACAGGAGAAACAGAAAGCAAGAAAATAATAGTAGGAAACCTTAATATTCCCCTTTCAGAAATAAACAGATTATCAAGACAGAAAATCAACAAAGAAAGAAACATCATATTGAAACTGAACTGTAAACCAAAATAACTTAGCATTCATTTACAGAACATTTAATCCATTTATCTCAACTGTGCAGGCAACATTTTCCATGATGGGTCATATATTAAGCCACAAAATGAGCCTTAGCAAATTCAAAAAAATCAAAATTATACACGTTTTTTTTCTCACAATATAGAATAAAACTAAAAATAAACAACAAGCACTTTAGAAAACGTGTAAATACATACAAATTAAATGTGTCCCTGAACAACCAATGGGTTAAAAAATAAATTTTGTTTCATTTTAAAAGTTCTTAAGACAAATGAAAATGAAATCAGAACAAATGAACGCTTATGAAATACAGCAAAAAAGTCCTCAGAGGAAGTTTGAAGAAATTTCCATATGAAAAAAGAAATCTCTAACAGTTTAAGAATATATTTCAGGGAATTATAGAATCATGAACAAACTAAGCACCAAATTGGTAAAAGAATGTAAATAACGAAGCCCAGAGCACAAAGAAACAAAATGGAAACTAAAATAAGAAAGATCAATAAAATAAAAAGTTATTCTTTGAAAAGATAAACACAATTGATATATCTTTAGTCATACTAAGAAAAAAGAAGATTCACATAAATAAAACCAGAGATGAAAAACAGACATTACAATGGTTACTACAGAAATACAAAGAATCATGAGAAATACTACAGGCAATTATATGCCAATAAATTGGAAAACCCAGAAGAAATAAATAAGTTTCTAAACACGTATAACCTATCAAAATTGAAGAAAGAAGAAACACAAAATGCGAAAAGACCAGTAAAAAATAATGAGATTGAAGCATTGATTTCAAGTCTCTCCATACAAGAAAATCAGGAGGCCTGGGCACAGTATCTCACACACGTAATATCACACTTTGGAGGCCAAGGCAGGAGGATTGTTTGAAGCCAGAAGTTCCAGATTAGCCTGGAGAACATAGTGAGACCCAGTCTTTACAAAAACAAAACTAAAAATTAGCCAGGTACTGGTGTGCACGTGTAGTCCTAAAAACCTGGGAGGCTGAGGCAACAGCATCATTTAAGACCAGGAATTTGAGGCTGCAGTGAGCTATGACTGCACCATTGTACTCCAGCCTGATTGACAGAAAAGACCCTGTATCTAAACTAAAATAATAATAATAAATAAATAAATAATAAAAGAAAGAAAAAAAAGAGGAAAATAAAATTTCAGGACCCGATGCTTATACTGCCAAATTCTACAAAACATTTAAAGAACTTAATTTATAAAGTGTTCCAAAAACCTGAAAAAGAGGAAACTCTTCCAAACTCATTCTATGAAGGCAGAATTACCTTATTCCAAAATGAGACAAGAACAATGAAAAAGTAAACCACAAGGTAATATCACTGATGAACATTAATGCAAAAATTCAAAATCAGCAATGCTAGCAATCATAATTTGAAAGCACAGGCGCAGCCTTTCCTAGAAAGCGAGGCCCCGACGGAGCTGCAGGACGTGGGAGAGCCCGCTTTGCTGGAACCGCTACTCCTCAGCGAGGAGCAATACCGGGCCCTGCTGGAGGAGCTCTAGGACGCCGGGTCGGGACGGGATCGGGGGCGGGGCGGTGGCCTCCCTTTCGCGGAGAGCACCTGCCTCGGTGTGGAGAGGCCTGTTTCCCCTCCGGGCTGACCAGCCTGGCATTCCTGCCTTCCGGGTCTGGGCCTGGCGGCTGCGGCGGCGGCGGCGGCGGCGGCGGCGGCCAGAGACTCCACCCCGAGGAGAACTGAGCCTCCCCGGGGTCCCAGAGCCCGCCCGGGTTCCAGGAGGGGGGCCGTCTACTGCGCATGCGCGCGTGTGCGGGCAGCCGCCTGGGCCCCGGGAGCCGCCCCGGCAGAGCTCTCGTGCGTTTCCACCGCCCGACCCCAGCTTGATCCCCCACGCCACTCCCCAACCCCGCGCTCGCGCGCACACACACGCGCGCACCAACACACCCACACAACCACACACCCTCGCACCCACACACACCACCCCCACCCCCGCCCCCGCCGCCACAGCGTTCTGCGCTGGGCTGCTGGCTGGAGGCCTCCATGCCGCCAAACACCGGGTCCGGGCAGCCTCCAGGCCTGCTCTCCCTCCCGCGGCTCGCCTCGTCTGTGCCTCCGCTCCACCGTCACTCGCCCACCCGTGCCCCTGCAGCCTCCCCGCTGTCAGCACGGAACACCTGGCGGCTACCTGCACACCCCAGATCCCACACGCAGCGGGGATGCTGACCCTTCCAGGCGGGAGGGAAGGCAGGCGGAGATGGACAGGGGAAAGCGAGACCTAGAGGGATGGACGGAGGAGGAGGGACGTTGGAAGGGAGGGAGGGACGGACGGACGGACGGAGAGAGGGAGGGAGAGAGGAACGGACGGAAAGACGGAGCGACGGAAGGACAGAGTGGGGGCGGGAGGGAGCAAGGGACAGAGGGACTCCGGCAGAGAGGAAAAGCCGTCTTCGGCCTCCAGGAGCAACAGGACCGGCCCTCCCCCACGCCCCCGCAGGCCGGGAAAAAGGCCAGCGCCCAGCGCGGGCAGAGGGCTGGGCCCACAGCCGCCGCGTCGGGCGGCGGGGCACTCATACCCCGAGGAACGGGCCATGTCTGCCAAGGCGAGAGAGACCCAGACTCGGGTGGCCGTCCGGTTTGCACCCTCATGGTTTACAGACCTGCCGTCCCCAGGCTGAGCCCTGCACCGCAGCGCGAGGCGGGCAGCCCCGTCCACACAGGGGCCACACTCAGGACGACTGAAGCGTGATTTCGGATTCCACGTTGCTCCGCCGTCTGCCAGGGGGCCGGTTGCTCACGTCCCTCCGGCCCCCGAAAGCCTGACCAGGTTGGCTGTTTGATTCCCGAGCCCTGCGGGGACCCAGAAACTTCCAGGGAGGCGTGGAACGCCAGCACCGTGTCCCCGCTCTCCTCGCCGGCTTCCAGAGCGGCCACAGTGGCGACTCCGCACCTCTTGCAGGATGCAGGAATCCATCGTCAGGCCGTGACGCCGGGGATGCAGCTTTCCTCCGGGGTGTCGCTCTGCTCTTCTGCGCGGAAGTGAACGCGACCCACACGCCTGCGTGTGTGAGACCCTCACGGCAACGGCGACACGCACGGGCACGTCCCCCTTCAAGGAGAGAGGGCCCGGCCGTCTCAAGACTCTCATGCAGGTTCATTTTCACGCCCCACTCCACCCTTCCAGGCTGGCTTCTCCCTGCTGGAGACGCCCGCGGAGCCCCGAGAGCGGCTTCCAGGCCCCGCAGAATCGCTGGAGAGGCTCAGAGCGCCTGTCCCCGAAGCCGGGTCCCCGTCCCACCCCCCACCCCCCGCCACCCTACCCCAGACCCCCCCACACCCAATGCCCCCTTCCTGGGCTTCGCCGGCCCCACCCCCACCGAGGACACAGGGCCCTGGGCCCTGTGGTCTCCGGCTTCCCAGGGCGGGCTGACCCAGGGCTCCCCCCCATGCCCCCGCATTCCAGAAGGGGTGGAGCCTGTGTGCCTTTATAAGGGCCGCTGGCCGGCTGGGCCGGCCTCCTGGCTGGACCTGCGCGCCGTGCACAGGCCGACTCAGGGCCACGGGAGCCCGCCGGCCTCTCTCTGCCCGTGTCTGTCCGCGAAATTCCGGCCAGGCCTCCCCGCGATGGCTCTCCCGACACCTGCCGACGGCGCCCTCCCGGCGGGAGCCCGAGGACGGGGACGGCGAAGGAGACTCGTTTGGACCCCGAGCCAAAGGGAGGCCCTGCGAGCCTGCTTTGAGCGGAACCCGTACCCGGGCATCGCCACCAGGGAAGAGCTGGCCCAGGCCATCGGCATTCCGGAGCCCAGGGTCCAGATTTGGTTTCAGAACGAGAGATCGCGCCAGCTGAGGCAGCACCGGCGGGAATCTCGGCCCTGGCCGGGCAAGCGCGGCCCGCAAGAAGGCAGGCGAAAGCGGACCGCCGTCACCCGGTCCCAGACCGCCCTGCTCCTGCGAGCCTTCCAGCAGGATCGCTTTCCGGGCATCGCCACCCGGGAAGAACTGGCCAGAGAGACGGGCCTCCCGGAGTCCCGGATTCAGATTTGGTTTCAGAACCGGAGGGCCAGGCACCCAGGCCAGGGTGGCAGGGCAGCGGCGCACGCAGGCGGGCCGTGCAACGCGGCCCCCGGCGGGTGTCCCCCCGCTCCCTCGCCGGTCGCCTTCACCCACACCGGGGCGTGGGGAACGGGGCTTCCCGCACCCCACACGCCCTGCGCGCCGTGGACTCTCCCACAGGGGGCTTTCGTGAGCCAGGGAGCAGGGGCCGTCGCCCCTCTCCGGCCCAGCCAGGCTGCGCAGGCCGCAGGGTTCTCCCTTCCCCCGCCGGCAGGCGGGGATTGGGATTTTCCTTTCGCTGCCCTGGCTACCCCGGAAGGGGCGCTCTCCCACCCTCAGACTCCCCCGGGGTGGCCCCCGCGCCCCAGCCAATGCCTGGGGGATCAGGACCCGCAGCACCACAGCCTGCCGGGCCCTTGCTCGGTGGGACAGCCTGCGCCCGCTCCAGCTGAGCCGCAGGGCCAGGGTGTGCCTGCGCCGCCCACGTCCCAGGGGAGTCCGTGGTGGGGCTGGGGCCAGGGGCCCCAGGTCGCCAGGGCGGCGTGGGAGGCCCCAGTCGGGGCAGCTCCACCTCCGGGGCCCGCGCCCCCGGAGGCCTCCGCGCCGCAGGAGCAGCTGCAAGACATCCGGGCGTCCTCCCCGCCGCTCCGGGAGCCTGGGCGCTCGTCTGCACTCCCCTCCAGCCTGCTGGATGAGCTCCTGGAGGAGACTCCCGAGTTTCTGCAGCAGGCGCGGTCTTTCCTAGAAAGCGAGGCCCCGACGGAGCTGCAGGACGTGGGAGAGCCCGCTTTGCTGGAACCGCTACTCCTCAGCGAGGAGGAATACCGGGCCCTGCTGGAGGAGCTCTAGGACGCCGGGTCGGGACGGGATCGGGGGCGGGGCGGTGGCCTCCCTTTCGCGGAGAGCACCTGCCTCGGTGTGGAGAGGCCTGTTTCCCCTCCGGGCTGACCAGCCTGGCATTCCTGCCTTCCGGGTCTGGGCCTGGCGGCTGCGGCGGCGGCGGCGGCGCGGCGGCGGCGGCGGCGGCGGCGGCGGCCAGAGACTCCACCCCGAGGAGAACTGAGCCTCCCCGGGGTCCCAGAGCCCGCCCGGGTTCCAGGAGGGGGGCCGTCTACTGCGCATGCGCGCGTGTGCGGGCAGCCGCCTGGGCCCCGGGAGCCGCCCCGGCAGAGCTCTCGCGCGTTTCCACCGCCCGACCCCAGCTTGATCCCCCACGCCACTCCCCAACCCCGCGCTCGCGCGCACACACACGCGCGCACCAACACACCCACACAACCACACACCCTCGCACCCACACACACCACCCCCACCCCCGCCCCCGCCGCCACAGCGTTCTGCGCTGGGCTGCTGGCTGGAGACCTCCATGCCGCCAAACACCGGGTCAGGAGATCGAGACCATCCTGGCTAACACGGTGAAATCCCGTCTCTACTAAAAAAATACAAAATACTAGCCGGGCGAGGTGGCGGGCGCCTGTAGTCCCAGCTACTTGGGAGGCTGAGGCAGGAGAATGGCGTAAACCCGGGAGGCGGAGCTTGCAGTGAGCTGAGATCTGGCCACTGCTCTCCAGACTGGATGACAGAGCGAGAATCCGTCTCAAAAAAAAAAAAAAAAAAGACATAGTCTTGCTCTGTCACCCAGGCTGGAGTTCAGTGGCACGGTCTTGGCTCACTATAACCTCCATCTCCCAGGTGATTCTCCTGCTTCAGGCTGTCAGACAGTTGGGATTACAGGTGCCCCACACCAAGCCCGGCTCATTTTTTAATTTATGGTAGAGACACGGTTTCACCATGTTGGTTGGACTGGTCTTCGATTCTGGACCTCAGGTAATCTCCCCTCCTCAGCCTCCCAAAGTGCTGGAATTACAGAAATGAGCCACCATGCCCAGCCGAATAATAGGACTTTTAAAAGTCCTATTTCTTGGCTCTGCTATTGTTTAATAATCCAACCCAAGGAGTTTGTTATAAAGGTTATTTATTGTCTTCAATATCTTTGTGACGAATGCAATTCACACACACACACGAAGTCCTGAGAATCTTTCATAAAAAATAGATGTGCTCTGTGGCCGCGTCCCGGCCTGGGGTGAGGGATCAGCTGTCCCCGGTGCGCCTGTACTCCGCAGTGCCATCAGCCACGATGGCATCAAGCGGCGAGCGCTTCTTGCGGATGCTGCGCCCAGACGAGATGAGGTCCGCGTAGCCCCGCTGGTGCGAGAAGGCGAGAAGGCGTAGGCCGAGCGCCGCGATGACACGGCCCGGCGGAACACCTGCTGCCTCCGCTGCCACTGCTCCTCCGCCTTCAACCGCTTGCGATGCTTCTGGATCTTATGACTTTCTGACGCCCAAATGGTCATTGACAGGAATCGGATGGCAACGACGGGCAGTGAGCACACGGCAACAGTCAGGATTATAGTTAACCAAATGTATGGCTGTCTCAGAGCGTTTGAAGCTGTGCCTGTAAATTGAAATGTAGGTGGAAAGAGAACATATATTCCAGCACTATGAAAGTCAAACATGATGCCAAAATAAAGTGCAATGTTCCAAAAATTGAAAAAGCATTCACAAAAGTCCAATAAGAAGTATCCAAGCCAATCTGGAAATTGACTGTTATTACAAGAGCAGAGGCAATGGTGACAGCAAAAGACTGGTAGTCAGAAGGTGCCTCTCCATCCTGCCCTACGGTTTGCAGATAAGCTCCAAGAGGTATGAAGAAGAGGATCATCGATGTTAGGACCCCATGCAACAAGCTTACGAAGAATCTCTTATAGTGAATAGTAAGTCTCTTTGTCCCACTATGTGTAACCCAGGGAATCGGAGGCTCAGTTTGTCACTCACATCCTGGTCGAGCAGTCCCATGAGGAGCACGGGCAGGCTGGAGTATAGCCCGTTGTAGAGAGTGATGAACCAGTCCTCGTATGCAGTCTGTGCAGAGTAGCCACTGAAGAAGGAGTACCAGAAATGAACCAAAGTAAAGGCAAAGTTTTTGTAAAAGAAGTATGGTAGGAACTTGCACATCCTTATGTAAGACCACCGGCCGTGCACCAGCAGTAGCCTCTGCAGATAGCGGAACTGAGCAAAGGAATCGTCGTCACTCGACATGACAGCTTGCATTCCTTCTTGTCCACTTATTCCAACGCCAATGTGGGCAGTTTTGATCATGTTCACATCACTGGCCCCGTCTCCGATGGCCAGCGTGATGGCTTTCTTGTACCTCTTCACCAGGTCCACCACCATGGCCTTCTGCTTGGGGGTGACGCGGCAGCAGATGACTGCGCTGCACTCGCAGGCCAGGTCCACAGTTTTTCTGCCGCTGCTCTTTCTTAGCTTCTAGCCTCCTTTTACTTTGGGTCCGCATCCGTCTTTCTTCTTCTGTTCTTGGGAACTTCAGCTTCAGAATCTTACTTCTCTTGGTCTTTTTCTCGAGAAGCATTTCATTCAACCAAGAACCAGTGATGATTAACGCACGGTTTCCACCGGGTGGAAAAAAAGGTTCCTGCATAGGAGGTGCAAACTTTGCATAGACTCCACCTCTATTCCTCTGGTTTTCCATCCTTGCATGAAGAAGAGAATTAATATCTTCCCCATAACAGATGGTGGTGTCTTCAGTCAGAAGTTTACAAGCAAATCCTATATTTTCAGCAGTTTCCTTTTTGTCTCCAGTAAGCACCCAGATCTTAATGTCAGCTTTTGCAAGTTTTGAAATGGTTTCTGGAACCCCATCCCGTAGCTTGTCTTCAATAGCTGTAGCTCCCAGGAGAATTAAGTCTTTTTCAATCTCCTCATATACTTTATCCAGAGCTCCGTCCCGGTTGGTGGAGGCCACACTGGCAGCCCTAAACTTTTTATTTAATGGTATTATTTTTAATTGAGTTATTTGAGTTCCTTGTGGATTCTCAATGTTAGCCTTTTATCAGATACATTGTTTGCAAATATTTTCTTTCATTCTGTAGGGTATCTGTTTACTCTGTTGATTATTTCTTTTGCTGTGCAGAAGCTTTTTAGTCTAATTAAGTCCCATTTGTCTAAGGCAGTTGATGTGCTGTCATTTTGAGGACTTAGTCATAAATTCTTTGCCTAGATCAATATCCAGAAGATTTCTCCTAGGTTATCTTCTGTGATATTATTGTTTCAGTTCTTACATTTAAGTCTTTAATCACCTTGAGTTAATTTTTTTATATGGTGAGAGATAAGGGTCCAGTTTTTTTCTGCATGTGGCTCTCCAATTACCCCAGCACCATTTATTGAATAGGGTATCCTTTCCCCAGTGTTTGATTTCTTAACTTTGTCAAAGATCAGTTGATTGAGGTACATTTCTTTATTTCTATGTGTCTATTTTGTTCCATTGATCTATATGTCTGTTTTTTATATCAGGGCCCTGATGTCTTGCTTACTATAGCCTTGTAGTATAATGTGATACCTCCAATTGTATTCTTTTTGCTTAGGATTGCCTTGGTTTTAGGACTTTAGGATTGAATTTTAGGATTTTTTTTCTAATTCTCTAAAGAATGATATTGATAATTTGATAGGAACTGCACTGAGTCTGTAGAAAACTTTTGTCAGTATGGTCATTTTAACAATATTGATTATTCAAATCTATGAGTGTGGAACGTTTTTTCATTTTTTTGGCTCATCTATTTCTTTCATCAGTGTTTTGTAGTTCTCCTTGGAGAGATCTTGTGCCTCCTTGATAAATGTTTTTTTTTTTTTTTTTTGGTATTTTATTTTTTGTAGCTATTATGTATGACCTTGAGTTCTTAATTTGGCTCTAAGCTTCATCATCATTGGTGTATAGAAGTACTGATTTTTATATATTGATTTTGAGTCCTGAAACTTTAGTAAAATCATTCATGAAATCTAGGAGTTTTTGGAGTATCTTTAAGGTTTCTAGGTATAAGACCATTTTATTGGCAAACAGAGAAAGTTAGACTTTCTCTTTTCCAATTTGGATGCTCTTCATTTCTTCTACCTGATTGCTTTTGCTAGGACTTCTGGTACTGTGTTAAATGAGTCGACAGTGGGCATCCTTGTCCCATTCCAGTTCTTAGGCAAAATGCTTTCAAATTGAACCCAATCAGTATGATGTTGGCTGTGGGTTTGTCATATACGGCCTTTATTATTTTTAGCTATATTTTAGTTATGCACCTTGTATGCCTAGTATGGTAAGAATTTTTATCCTGAAGAGATGCTGTATTTTGTCAAATACTTTTTACACATCTATTGATATGATCATATGATTTTAGTTTTAAAGTCTGTTATGTGGTGAATCATATTTATTGACTTACAGATGTTAAAACAATCTTGCATCCCTTGAATCAAATCCACTTGAGTGTAGTGCATTATCTTTTTGATGTGCTGCTGGACCAGTGTGCTACCATTTAGTTGAGGAATTTTGCATCTATGTTCATCAGGGATATTAGTCTGTAATTTTCTATTTCTGTTGTGTCCTTGCCTGGCTCTAGTGTCAGGGTGACACTGGCTTTGTAGGATATTAGGGATGAGTCCCTTCTTTTTGATTTTTTGGCATGATTTCAGTAAAATAACTACCACTTCCTTGTTGTACATCTCATAGAATTCTCCAGTGAACCTGTTTGGTTCTGGGCTTTATTTCATTGGGATTTTTTAAAAAGTTACATTTCATTTTACTACTCATTATTGGTCTGCTCAGGATTTCAATTTCTTTTTGGTTCGATCCTGGAAGGATATATGTTTCCAGGAATTTATCCATTTCTTCTCCATTTTTCTTTCCTTTTTTTTTCCTTTTGGGACACAGTCTCACTCTGTCACCCAGGCTTGATTGTAATGGCACAATCTCAGCTCACTGCAACCTCCATCTCCCAGGTTCAAATGATTCTCTTGACTCAGTCTCCCACGTAGTTTTGGATTAAATGCATGCACTACCATGGCCTGGCTAATTTTTGTATTTTTAGTAGAAGGGGTTTCACCATGTTGGCCAGGCTGGTCTGGAACTCCTGACCTCAAATGATCTGCCTGCTAAAGTGCCGGATTATAGGTATAGCCACTGTGCCCAGTCCATTCCTCTACATTTTCTAGATTGTCCACTAAAATTTTATTCTTCCTTCGCCACAACTCAGAGTGTTTTGTATTTTGCTTTCCTGTCTTTTAAAGATATCTTTATATGTATGTATATTATATGATTATATATTATATGATTATATATAAATATATGTATATATATAATATGATCCAACTTCTTCTAATTTCATATCCGTATTTCCAGCTCTTTGGGAAGCTTAAATCAACTTCAAAACCTCCACAAATGAACTCACTATCTCATGTGAAAAGCTCACCAGCAGCCAGGCACCCAGGATGGAAAGTGTCACATAGTTCTCACACTCAGTTGGCAAATTCAGATTCCAAAAGTCTCTTGTGGTTCTCAGACCCCATGCCGTTTCCCAGCTACTGTGCTCAATACCCCTGTTTTCCCACAGTTCCCACTTCTCTGTCCTGATGCACCCTGAGTCTTGGCTCCTTTTAAGACTGTTGATTTCAATTTTTTATAATCAGAA
Organism: Trachypithecus francoisi; assembly: GCF_009764315.1. Classification (NCBI taxonomy): domain Eukaryota; kingdom Metazoa; phylum Chordata; class Mammalia; order Primates; family Cercopithecidae; genus Trachypithecus; species Trachypithecus francoisi. The sequence continues at coordinate 4,458 of NW_022681101.1, read as the reverse complement.
AAGGTGTAACAAATGTTCTTGCATTCACACAAAAGTCAATAGGGTTAGTGTATACTTCAGTTTATAACAAACATTTCTAAAGTGATTGTACAATCTTACCTTCCCACCAAGGTGTGATAGCTCCTACTTGCTCCACAACCTTGCCTTTGAGGCTGTCAGTTATTTTTCCCCCTCTTATATCCAGAAATAACTATTGTTTTCTAGTCTCTCTCTCTCTTTATATATCAGGATAATGCCACATAGATTATTCCTTATCTTTTTTTCTATCTAATATAGTATAATGTCTTCTATATCAAGAATACAGATGTGTTGGCTAACATCTCCGCAATGTTCCCCCTGCTCCATCCCCTGGTCATCACCAGTCTACTCTCAGCTTTTATAAGTTTGGATTTTTAGATCCCACATATAAAATGAGATGATGTAATGTTTGTCTTTCTCTGTCTGGCTTACATAATGTTCTCCAGGTTCATCTATGTTGTCACAAGTGACAGAATACACATGACCTTCTCTGTTGCATTTCCCCCAAGCTCTGAGTGCTGTGTCTTCTACGGGGCAACCGCTCTCGATCTCACTAGTGTGGCTCAAATGTCCTGCTGGGCACGAGGCATTGACCCCTCCAGCCTGCACTTCCCACACTGAGACCCTCCACATGGGAATCCTGCAGATCCCTGCCGGATTGTGCCCTCCCAGCCTCCTTTCTAACCCTCATTCTGAAATGTATGCTTTGAGCCTCTTCCTCATTCTCACTCCTAGGCCACAGTCTCAGCATAGGTGTCATCACTCACAGGAAGCCCCCCTCCCTCGACCTCCATCCTCCTAGGCTGGATGGGCTCTTCCTTGGTGGTGCCTGGCATGACGGCTGCCCATCCCTGGGGGTTGTTGCTGTCTGCAGCCTCGCCAGCACCCAGCACCATGTGAGCACTCAGCACGTGGTGCTTCTCGAAATAGGCTGTGAACTGACAGCCACAACAGGAATAACTAACAGATTTGTGTGCAGTGTTTATTCTGCATCATCATCACATCCTTTTAATTCTGTAATATATTTTAATATTAGGCATCAGGAGTAATTTTCCAAATATTTTTAGTTTTTTGGTTTATTTTTCCACGTGTTTTTTAGTATCCTCAAAATGATTATCACATATTTTGAATGGAACACAATTAACTATAGATTCATTTGAAACAAATTATTATGTTCACTTTATTGTTCTTCCCATACAAAAAAGAGCTCTAGTCATATTTTATCTCTCTTCTCAGTAAATTTTTCTTATTTTTCACAAAGAACTTGCTCATATCTTTAAAAATATTTTATGATAAAATATAGATAACATAAAAATTGTCATTTTAGCTGTATTTAAGTATTGAGTTTTACATCATTAAGTATATCACATTGGTGTGCAAACATCCCCATTCTCCAATGAAAGATTTTTTATCCTCTCAAACTGAAACTTGTATCCATTAACATAAACTACCCTTTCCGCTATCCCTTAAGCCCTAGTTACCACCATTCTATTCTAAACCTCTGTGAATGAGGCCACTGTAGGTAGCTCATATAGTGGATGACATGGTATTTGTCCTTTTCTTGTCTGATTTATGTTACTTTGGCATATTCCTCAAAGTTCATTCATATCGTGGCATGTGTCATAATTTCCTTTCTTATAAGATGAAAGAATATTTCCTTGTATGGGTATATAATAGTTTCTTTATCCATTTGTCTATCAGTGGATATCTGAGTTGCTCTACTTTTAGGCTATAATGAATAACATTGTTGTGAATTTTCAAGAGTATTTTACAAAGTACCTTTCTCTTTAAAAATATTGCTGTCCATTTTCTTGCCTCTAGAGGTGAGATTTTGTTATTCACACATTCCAATTAGTTTTTGCTCGCTTCTAGGAAAACTACTGATGTTTGAATTTTTGCCAGGGATTCAGCCATGTTGCCGAATACCCATATTGATTTTCATAACATTTAACTTGATTCTTCTGAGCTTTCTAGACACATGAAGAAATCTTCTACAAATAAGAATAATCTTGTCTTTTCATTTCCCATATCTTTAGCTAACTCAGTAATACACCTCTTTGCATTTGCAGGAGATCATGTCTTAATGCGTCTTTTTATTCCCGGGACTCAGCATCACCCAAGGCACCTAAGAGTTGGTTAAGAGGCCCTTGCTGAATAACAATTTGTGCTTCACACGGGGCATGTGAAGTCACCCATCTTATCCCCTTGCTGTATGCACCCATCTTATCCCCTTGCTGTATGCACCAATGATGACATAACCTAATGCAGGGCTCAGTGTCACTTTTCAAATATATTCTTTCATTTATTTCTTAAAGTTTCCTGTGCAGTAATGGTAATAATTCTTCCCATTGTACAGATAATTAACTGAGTCTCCTAGAGATGACATCTCTTGCTTTCGCAGTGGTGCTCCCTCCCACAGTTTCCTGTTTACCAGTGAGACTTCATCTCTCAGTTTCTGGGAGTGTGGCCACTGATGGTTCACAGCTGAGTCCCTCTGTGGGCATTCATCTGAGTCAGAGGAAGCTGCTTTGTCCAAGTTCATGCCCTTCCTGGAACTTCCTCTTTCAAATAAATGGCTTCTATGGGAATACAAAGACCTGATTCTTCTGCTCCAGTGTGCTACCACTCTGAGGCCATCGCCATTGCAGAGCTCCCCACGGGCCTGGCTGTGGCTTCTGCTGAGCTGCACCCCTGCTTGACTTCTCCCTCTGCCCTGCCCCATGCCCCTGCCTCCCCAGCACATGCCTCAGTGAGCCTCTTGCCCAGGAATCTCCCTGATCTGTCTGTTTCCAGGAACCCTAACCAAGAGATGGTGGAGTCAGGACCCACATCACAAACATCCTGCCTTTTAAACTACAGGGGGTGTTAAGTTTGTGAAAGTTTGGAACATTTTTGTCTAGGAGATTGGATATCTCCCTTCAACAGATGATCAAATGTTCGCACACCTGAGACCTGCTGAAGAAAACCAATGCTTCATCTGGAAAGTTACTTGTTCCCAAAATCTCTTGCTCAGCTGGGTCTTTTTTCCCCTCTTCATCCCTAGTGAAGTGCAAACCAAAGTGTCCATCTGTATTCGACTTGGTGAAATATTTTCACTCATATAATTTTCTTTGATCCACCTGATGAGGAAGACTTTGCCCCCAGCCATAACATCTGTGCACCTGCTGCTCTGCCCTCGGCCCCTCTCTCCCAGTAGAAGCCTGAATCACTAAGTGCACCCTCCGCTGAGAGCATGAGGCCCAGATTTGACTCCCCTTCTCATGACTTCCTGGGCACTGCTTCACTTCCCACATCACACACTCGGTTAAATCCCATGGGGGTGGAGAGCAAATGGAAGCAGATGCTGCCCGTGCTCCCTGCCCGTGCTCCCTGTGTTTCCCTTGGAAAACACAGTCCACTTCATGCCAGTCCCATTTGTGTTTTAACTTCTCTAACCCTAATATTAAGTTTGACATGAGGACTTTTTAAAACTTCAAGTTCAGAGAATGGGCTGGTAGGTGTGAATTGACAAAACCACCCAGACTGGGGCACACCCTCCCAGGATGGATGACAGCAGGCGCCGCTTTCTCTGGGGGATCTTGCTTGTCTTTGGTCTGGTTGGCATTACTCCCAGTCAGTTATACACACATACACACACTTTTGGACTTTGTTTCCATATAGGGGCCTAAAGTCTCTTGTGGAAAGAAGCAGACATCGATTGCTATCTAGTTAGTGTCTAGGGGATTTGATGAGAGTAGCTCAGTCCTTGGAGTCTGCTCAACTCTGCAAGCACAGATGGAATCTATGGCCTGGTGAGCTCCACCGAGGCCTGGCCCCTGCGTGTGGACACAGCCAGCCCCTCCTCCTGGTCTGACCAGGAGCTCAGGCCAAACCAGCAGCCCAGCTTCTGGGGCCAGTAGCCTGTGTGTTTACTATTTCACACACAGTGTATGTACTAATTACAGAAATCTGTGTAACTTGCAAAAGATTTATTATTAATTTCAAAATACATATTAGAAACTATAAAAGGTCATCACATAAATATGCAATGAGACCTTCCCAACAGTGCTCTTTCTTAGATTACAAATAAAAATTAAAGCAAGTTGTGTGATTTCTCTGAATCCTGTTGCTGATGTTGAACACTCAGCATTGAGGCACAGATTCATTCAGAAGACATTAATTAAAGTTAACCTTTTATCTTTCGAATTTCTTGTTACATTATCAAAAACAGTTTTAAGCCAACATTAATTTTCATAGGTTTTCGATTTATAGCTAATTGATTATCTAATATTAAGTAGTATGAACCAAGTAGGAAATTAAATCCTATTTTATGTGCCTGAAAGGTCAGTAAACAATGGAATAAATGAAAACATGAGAAAATAACAATTATTGGCTATTTTAATATATATCTTATTGTTCTTATTAAACATTTTAAAAGTTACATATATAACAAGTATTTGA